>NW_016158534.1:32625-55641 GCF_001687245.7 Rhagoletis zephyria | reverse complement strand
TTTTTTCAATAAATATCTTTTCTGTTCAAAATTTCAAATCTTTAAATCTCAGTAAGCTGTAGAAAAAAACAATGGTATAAAATAAAAATAAAAATAGGGCTTTCGCTTATATTCTCATTGAGTTCTTTTCACTTAGAAGTATGTAAATTTGTAAAATTTTGGAAAAACCCTTTTTTTCTTAGTGTGTGATTTCGTTTTTGACTTGGATATGCTCTTAACCATACCACGTATTCTACGTTTAAATATAGCGGCTGTATCTCCGATACAGCCTGCAGACCAAGACGAAGGCGCTGGACTGTTCCTTTTTTTATTTTTGTTTTAAATTCACATATTATATTTTTTATTTGATAATTTACAGCAGATGGATTTACGAGAAACAATAGATAGGGCCCTGAAAATTCTCATTTCAGTGATTCGAGTGCCATATGCATATTTTCAGGGACACATACATACACACGTATATCTAACTTGAAATCTCATCCCATTAAAAAATAAATAAAATTTAAAAGGAAATTCGATATTTTTAACATACCAAGCCGTCAAAATACGTAGGTCGATAAGAGTTATAACCCAACGTTTATTTTTTACGTTGCTTGATAAAGTTATTGTTGTAACGTTTATTTTTTACGTTATCTGATAAACGTTGTAAAATTAATTAAAGTAATTAAATTCATTTTTTTGTATCGAAACCGATAAAAGTTTTTGATTCTAATTGAACTAAACATAACTATATTCATTTATTATGGAACGAGTTTCCATCGTCCCCTGTCAAGTTTGGCGTGTGGTGCCATCTTCGGTGTCAATTTTCGTTCTGCCTGCCAACACCAACATAACTATATTAAATAACTTGGATAAACAATTAAAGACGTTTATTTAGATGAGAAAATTCTAACATCGGGCTGAGGAAAAAGATTGTATTTTTTTACAGAAAAGGGGCCTAAAGTAGAATATCTCTGTGACGATATGTCTTGTAACCAGTACTATTTATTCAGCTTGTCGCTCACTGCTTCTCTGTTTGAGGAGCGATTTCGTCACCGCCCAGTAAAGCCATTTTGAGGAACTTTTGATTATTTTGCAGATTTATCAGCCAGTTCGTGGCCTTGAACACAAGCTAAGAAATCAAATAGAAAATTCAAAATCCAAACTAGCTTTATTTTCAGCGCTGAAAGGCTTCTGAAAAACGTTGCCGCATAAACACTTTCATTTAGCTACGGCAATTCGAAAACCTCTTACCGATCCGCTCGGAACAGCTTCGCTCGACTTGGTACCGCTTCTTATGCGCACGTACCCTGAAGCATAAAGGCATCAGAAGTTACCCTGCCAAAACCACACGGCTCCAGTTCTATTCTTAGTCTTTTCCCAAAAGAGTGTATGGATCTTTGCTTTGCTTACTTGTAGAAAAGTTATGTACATTCAGCGCACAATAGCCGGTCTCAGACACATACGCTTCATAGTACTGGAAGGTTGAGATCTGATGATTGTTTCGTCCACTGCCGCAGAGCAAATAAAGTCAAATTTTGTGTTTTCAATCGAAAACTGGTCGTTGATAAATTCGGTTAAATACAAAACTTCAAGGTAGGGCGCTAAACTTAACTTAGTGTAATCGCATCGACCAAGCAACATTTGAGAGGTATATACATACTTGAAAATCTCTGCTAAAACGAAATGAAATGAAATTGGAATGGAATAGTTCAGCCTAAAGCGGTTGATCCTGACTAGGTTCCCTACTGCGCAAGCGGAAATTCACTGTCAATTCCAAAGCGTACGGCCACGTTCATATGTAACAGGTAGCAATCAAGGGTACACAAATTCATGCTCTGCTACCAGTACTTCCTATGTGGGAGTATACATTTGTATTTCGGTGGTATTATTTATGTCGTATTCGTCATTAATTTCAATTTGTTTATTACTAAAAGCTCCAACTTGACATTTTAAACAAAAATCTGTCATTGACATGGTTCACTAATTGCCACAGCGGATGCATTCAAACAAAAGTGCAATCAAATTCAGAGAGTTGCCCACTTATATAATGGCATGGCAATGCAATAAGCAACTGCATGTGACTATATGCAGCTACATATATACATATCTAGTATGTTTTGATTTTGTATGTTTGTCAGCTGTACAACTATAAATCACCATCAGCATGTAGGACGCGGTTGCACTCATTTTCAAGTCGACGAATTCAAAACCATTATTTTAATCAGCTGAACCACAACAAACGGCACACATGCTCATACAACAGCACTGGCTGCCGAATCGTCGTCATATATGTATGCGTGGATGTGCACTGACCATCGACACTGTCACTGCCGCCAAAGCGAACAGACGATGCTACGCATTGTTTTGATTTTACGTGTATTATATATTTATTTTTTTTGTTCATCTCTGGTTTCTCATTACATTTCCTCTTCAGTTAGCCAGCTCATCATGGTGACCATGAATATTTTCACTCTGACACTCACTGCAACATTATTGTATATGTATGCATACATATGTTTATTCATTTCATGATCATTATCAATGTTCAGCTGCAGCAGTATGTATTTAAGTAGTAAGAGCAAATCTACCTTTTTGGAAAAATTTACATTCAGGTACATTTTAGTATATTTTATTTCTTTCTTTGTTAAAGTTAACTTTGTTAATAGTTGATTTTTATGTGCGATCGAAAAGAAAATAATACAGTTAAATATAATTATGTTGGCTTATTGAATCAATTTAGTAGCAGGCTTAAGTAACTTTTCTTTCTCCAATACAATCGGAATTTTTCTTACTGCATATCGCAGGAAATAGTTGTGATGGAGTAGGAGATACATATATAAAGTTAATTCCATAATAAAAGATTAAATTCAACTTGAATTAAGGGAAAAACTTATTCGATTCAATTATTTTAAATGAATTACTACAATATTGGCATCAATCAAAATGTTTTTAAAAGGGTTTTAATTCGTAACTACATGGAGAGGGGTTGCCACCTGTTTAGAAAATCCAAGTTCTACTAGAATTAAGGGAATTCGGTAATTGGAATATTTGTCACAATATGGGTGTCAGACTAAAGCGGTTTAATAAGGCTATAGTTGGAAAATATTTAAGAGAGGGTTACCACCTGTTTAAAAATTCGAATTTAAATTAATTTTACTTAAATTAAAGGGTCAAACGTTAGAGTATTTGAAGAGGGTTACCATCTGTTTTGAAACTTAATTCAAATCCAATTGTGTTATAAGTCTAAGAAGAAGAAAGAGTCTTGAAAAGGCTTTATTTCTGAGCTACAGCCGGGTTTTCACATATATGAAAATTCAAATTCTACTCGAATTATGGGAATTAGGTAATTGGAATATATACTATATACATATGTATGTATTAATCACATGGCCAGAGGAAAGAAAACCTAAATTCAAGCTCTTCAAAAATTTCAATAAATTATTAGAATAGGCGGTAATATTCTGTTTTAAATTTCAAATTGAATTCAGTGAATAAGTTAATTGGAAAAGAGAAGTTCAAGGGAGTTTTAGTTTGAAATTATTTTTAAGAAGGTTAAAAAAAATTAAAACCTCATGCTTTTGGCAAAGTTTAGATAGATTTAGTTTTACTGAAATAAATTACTCACTCAGCGAAGCGATTGATGGCAATCCAGTAAGGAATATGTCCTACATGTTTTTCTATAAAATAGTCGAGAATTAAAAAACGTGTCATTCGAAGCTATTTTAAGATTTTTGGCATCAGCCAACCCCGCTATTTATTTGTGGCAGAAAAACCCGCTAGCCTGCAGAAAAATGGAATGAGGCCAAGCTAATCCAGAAAGAGAGTAAAGGTGTAACACAAAGGTTGTACCATCAATTCTTCTCCGGCTACTCAAAGGTATTGCCAAGGAAATTTGATTCGGCAACAGAGCAACTTGCCTACGCAGAAAATATAGCGGTGGTGGAGACTGGTGGAAAGTAACAAAACACTGGGCAAAATTCACCATAAAAAAAATTTATAAAAATTTGGCTATATTTTGGTAAATAGTTTACTAAAGGTCTGGAAAAAAAAGAAGAAAAGATGCTGGTAAGCATTTAGTTTTATTTGTAGGTACTTATGGTGCTTTAGTTAGTAATTTTAAGTTTCTTTTCCAAAATCAAAAATAAAACTTAAACTAGAAGGTTATTAATTCATACAAACACATTTTTGCATTGTATAAAAGTATACAATACATACGCATGAAATATGGATTGTGGTTTTCAAGCTCATCGTATTGCCGGTACATTGTAAATATTAAAATATCTGTTTTCTTCTCTCGCATTTATTTTTATTTTTTACAGCTGTACTTTGCGTCGTTATTTACTTTTTAATATTGCTTAATTTTATTTCTTTATTCCTAGCATTTTAATATACTTAATTTTAAACATTTGACCTCTTTTCCTTTTTTGCTTGCAAACTCACTATTTATTTCAACAGGTTTACGCCAAAATTCCCTTCTCATCGCCAAAGCAAGCTTATGTCGTTTTTTTTTTGGCTAGTTTCGCTTTTAGTATCTATGTGCAATGTTCATATGGATTAGCACATGCGAGTGTGTTTATTTTAATTTTATTTTCATTTTTTTGTCTGACGTTGCAAAGTGTGGCGGCACGCTTTTGACTTTTGTGCTAACATTAAATTTTTAGCAAAAATAAATACACAAGAAATGTGTCCGAAAATCTTGTTTCTCTATAGCTTACAAACTCGTCTGCCCAGCATATTGTCTAAGCATTGTTAGTGGCCCTTGCGAGGTGTGCTCTGGGCTGGCCGTAGACACGCGAGGTGTTGAACTGCTAATGAATTTGCTAAAATTATTGTTTTTTTGTTTTTGTTTTTGCATGTGTGTAAAATTCAATCAAAGTGAGCTCATTGGTTATAATATTGTTGATTTTGGAGCTTAAAGGGAGAATATTGAAATAGAATTCAACAACATAAATTGAGACAGCTTTTACTAAAGGAAAGAATGGAGTCCGGGGCGCAGAAAATAATTTGATTTTCGAAATGCTTTATTTTTTTTTGGGGGAAAGTTTTTGATTTACTTTTATTTCATTTTACACGAATTAAAAATTTGAAAGCCTTAAGCTAATATTATTATGTGACTTACCATAGTTATGCAATTTAGTATAAACAATTATCTTAAGAAATTACCAGTTTTTATTTTATTTTTTATTTGCCGCATAAAATTTGTGGTGATTTTTTTTTTTTGTGGGATTTCGTTTTGCAGGCAGTCAAGTTGTTAAGAGCCATATTTAACTTCTAGTTCACAAAATTTATAATTATTCAATTTATAATTATTCAACAATATTTTTCAAAATGAATTAAAACCAATAAACAAAGCCACTCTCTGACTCAGAAGAGTCTAAATCCGAATACCAAAATGTATCTCAACCACATATTTTAGCGGAAGTTCAGTTACATAGATTGTTTTATGTTTTGATGTGGTTTTCGCACCGCTAGTCTGGACATTGTGTCTTACGGACTCCAAATCTGCGGGAACATATTGACAACACCTCCCAATAAAATGGACAAATTTTTCAAAATTAACACGCATAGCATTTTCAGCCTCCTTCGACATGAGCTTCAAGGTCTGTGACACCTTTTTCCATAGTTAAAGACTAATTTCGTTGCTCGGGAGCTACAAAATGCTATAAGAGCTTATAAAGAAAGGATGATGAATACATAAGTTATCAATCTACAAGGATATGTAAAAATTTGTATGTATGTAAGTTCCTATCTCCAGTGAGTGTTCTGCGATCGCCCTTCAAACAAAAACAATATTTTAGATATATAATAAACGCTGCTTTCAATGCCCATACTGCTAAAAAAAATTTGAATTTCGTAGGCTTTTAAAATCTTTTCCTTTTTGTAAACCAAATGTTACTCTGCTAATTAATATTAACAAACTAACTTCCAGAAAAACGAAGAACTTCCGAAAAATTTAACAAAAGGAACCGTTGGTCGCTCTTATCATTCATTTCTTAATTCTTTGGTACTTAAAAGTTTTTCCAATCGCTTCAGCAAAATAATTTATTCCTTTTTGCCTTTTAATATCCCTCACATATCAATATATTCACATAAATAGTCAAATACCTATACACTTATGTGTTTACACACATACCCGAAATGTTAATTAAGAAAACCTTAAAATTCATAAAACAATTACTTACCAAAAACAAGTTTGTTTCTTAAGTCTTTTGTTACCCGAGCAGACGGTTGCAGTGGCAAAGGCGACAAAATTAATCGCCACAGACCAAAATTGTAAAAGTAAAACAAAGAAAAGGGAGAATTAAAAATAAAGACTAAAAAAAAAAACTTAAATGCATATTTAGCTGGAGGAACGTCACATTGATTGGAATACTACGTTTGATGCCAAAAATGTTCGTTTGACTTAAATTTATATTTATCAATAAATTAAAGAAAGCTGTCATGAAAAACCCTTCAAAAAAATTTCAACATATCTAACTTTATCGAAAACATTAACGAACAACAATTTTATTGTAAAATCTTTTAGCCAATATTGTTTTCTTTGAAGCTTACAAATGTGGCTATAATTAATTGTAGGGGTGTCTATTGCTTTAGACATTCGTACATAAAAAAAATGTATGCAACCTTCTTGCCGTTAAAATTTTAACAAAGTTATTTGCTTTCAATTCTCACATTCCAATTCTTGCCTAAAATAAAAAGCCTCCGGCCGCATCACGCCCGTCACTTGTCGACTTGTCCCCTGCCTTGGTTGTTTGGGACTGACTTCTGACTGATTATTGACACATTAAAAACTTTTGTGTGCGCTTGTCATTACTTCAATTTACGTTACCGCTAGCGATTAAAAAAACAACAAAAAACTAAATAAACGCAAACATAAATTATGATCGCCGGGAAACTATTTTTTTTTCACAAACGAAAAGGAATAGTTGAAAAATATTGTTTGTCAAATTGTCAGCACACAACATTTTTTTGGGCGGGACTGGCAGTCGTATGCCTTTGGCGATATTTTTTGAGAATAACAGTTGTGCTTCATATTTATGTGGTTTCGTTAACATTTTAGTACTTTTTGTGGTTTTTAATTGAGTACGGTGTTGTTGTTACATATGTGTATGTAGACACCATTTATATGCCTATAAATATATGGCAGCTACCTGGGTCTCATAAATTTATTGCGGTGCGTCGTAGCTTTGTTGTAATTTTACCGCAATTGGTGAAGCGAACGAAAAGTCACGCCACGTTGTTAATTACAATTGTGTGCTATTAAAAACAAAAATTTAAAAAAAAATAACTCAACAAAATTTTATAAAATAAAAATTGTTTGCGAAATCGAACAGAATTCGATGATACATGTCGGATGAGGAAATAAGTACGAAATATGTAGGAATAGTCTAACTTTTCAGCAAGATATTTGTTCGACTTGTTTGATATCGGAAAATTATCTGGAAATTTTTCTAGCTGGGTTATAAATACCACAAACACGTACATTTTGGTTTTGTATTTTTCGAATTTAAATCTGCATTAAAAGTTCAAATAAAGATATTCCTTTCTAAAGTCGTCAGCATCTAAGCTAAAATATTTTAGGAGTTATATCTACAGCATACATTCATAATAAATGCTCTCAAATGCAGCCTGCGGTTTTCTTTTGAAAAAGTAAGACAAACTCAATGCTTATTTCTAGGAAAACTAATACAGCTGTGGTTTTGTAGTTTAACTTTTTCAATACTTCCGAATTAAAGTAAAATAACACTCGCCAAAAGAATAACATATAATTCTCTAAAGCGAAAATCATTTTGCATGCCCATGAACTCGTTACAAACATACACTTATTGAAAGTATTTAAAATCCCTGCCTACTTAAACCGCAAATCCATTTCAATGACAGCAGAACAATTACCTCTTACTTGCCACAAAAGAAACTAGTTGAGGTTAAAATTTTTAAATTATCGCCACATGTGTTCATGATTCGTAGATTTGTGTGAGCATTTTTGGTTTTTATTTTTTTTTTTGGAAATTATATTTTTACAACTTGGCTAAAATTTCGCCCTTGTAGTTACCACATACATATATACCATGTATGTAGGTATGCTTGTATGTAGGAACAATAAACGCGCCCACACTTACACCCGTCATACAACACACTCACAACAAATGCTCTAAATAACTGGTAGCTAGTAAAAATATTTGCACAGAGGTATGTATGTATGTATGTCTACGCGTATACTCACCTATATACATATATGTACACTAAATTTAGCAGCGCGCATTAGACTGATTGACCGCATGAATGAATGAATTTCCATTAAAGCAAAATACGGCAGCAGTTAATTGGCAACCATAAACAAATAATTAACCAAATTTGCTACTAATTCTTTGAATTAGCTAATTTTTGAATTTTATTATTTTTATATTTGTGCTTTGCAACTTTTTTGGTACTTATCAATTAACAATCTAATTATTCAGCTAATTCAATTGATTTTTTCCTTATTTCCATTAACTAAACTTTGTCAATGACTCAGCGCTCTTGTTAAGTAATAACTCTTTTGTATTTATGTTTTAGAAAAAAAAACACCCCCAATAACTATAACAAAACTCTCTTTATGTACGATACGCCACTGTGTCTGTGATGGCAATCAGCTTATATTTGTTTGCACCTGCAGCTAAACTGTTAAAGCCACCCGACCACAAACAAATTAATTACGTCACATAAAATTTAAATAATATTTATAGAAGAAGTACAACAAAAACTAGTTAAAAAAAAAAACTTTTATTTTTTGTACGCTCCTATATATTATCTGCGTTGACTAACAAGCGCGTTAAACTGCTGCACAGCTTAATTGGCAGTTTGTCGGCGCATTGGAGCTGAAATTATTACTGCTTGACATACAGACATACTTGTTTACGAGCATATGTACATATGTATACAACAAATGCATGGTTGTAGCTTGAGGAGGTGAATGTCACCATTAAACCGGTGGCTAGAAAATATATTCAAGCATTTAGGAACTACCACTCCTTGTAAAGTAGCTTTACAAATTACTTTATTTTTTATGAGTAAGTGCATAAAAGAATAAAATTTAAAAGTAAACTAAAGTTCAAAATTGAAATTAAAGGAGTAAAATGAAATAAAACAAAATAAATGGAAATTATAAGAAATTAATTTAAATAAAACAAATTTTAATTTAATTAAAGTGAACCAAAGGTCAATTAAATACAGTTAGTCAAACTAGAAAAATTAATTTGATTAAATAAATCTAAATAATCTAAATACAATAAACTAAAATAAAAAAATAATAAGATTAAATTTAAAAAATTAAATTAAATTTAAAACAAATGAAATAAATATAAAAAAAAATTACCAAATGAAATAAACTTTATTGAAACAAAAAAAAGTTCAACCTAAAATAATATATGGTTATATTAAACAAAAAAATAAAACAGAATAAACTAAATGAAATAAATTAAATTAAATTAAATTAATTTCAAAAATTTAGTTTTAACAACTAAAATAAATTAAAATAAAATCAAAAAATTTACCATGTTAAAAATTATATTGAAGTGAAATAAATTACACTGAATCAAATTATATTAAATTAAATTTATATAAATTACATTTAATTAAAAAAAAAACATTAAATAAATTTGAATATTTAATTTTGTTAACTAAAATAAAATAAACTTATTTATAAAATTAAATAGAACGAAAAAGTTTATATAAATTTTTGTGTTATAAAAAATAAAAGAATATAAGGAAAATAAATTGAAAAAAGTAAACAAAAACTACATACATACGTTTCCCACAAAAGTTTATGCAAATATATTTGAGTGTAGTTTTATATCTTCACAGCCTTTCTTAAAAAGAAATCAATCCAATAAGCAACAAAATAGCTGAATGTAAACATACAAAAATGTTTTTAGTTTTAGTTTTAGTTTTTTTTTTGCTTATTTCATGAGTCACGCCGAATAAATCCGTAGTTACAGATAAGACGAGTGAAATAATTTGGTCGTAAAAAAAGCTAAACGGCTTAGGCAATCTGCTACTCCATTTTTTTCAACACTCCAAAAAAGTGGGTCAAATAGCCAGATACTATATACTTATATCTGTGCTTTGTACCACTGCATGTCTGGCAAGCACGTGCGTACATACATATGTGTGGATCTAAGTATGTATGTGTGTATGTGGGTAGGCAAGTTCACGTAAAAGCATCAGCTGAAGTACGTACATATATTAAATAGGTGTCACGCATAAAATTTCTTTGCCTCCAACACCTTTTTTGTTTTGCTCGCGCGTACGCTGTGTCATTAAAGCATTATTCCAACGCTCATCTACACATACATATACAACACTTAAAACGCAAATTTCATTTTAATTTTTCTTCTGTTGCGATTTACATTACACACAGCGAATCTTCGCTGCTTCCACCCATGTACATTTGTATATGGGTCAGCAGCGGCCTGTTGACTAATCTCAGATTTTTGAATGGAAAAATTATAGGCAAATTAGCGTAGCCATAGCAGATGTCCAAAAAAATGTTTCATTTACTTAGAAAACACGAGATTAGTAAACACGAAATTTACATATATTTCTACCATTCTTATATATGAAAATGGTATAACAATAAATTAGTGTTTGCATATCTAGCATGGCATTTATATACCCATTCATGCATGAATCTAAAAATCTATAGGAACGATAGTTAAAAACTTTTTGTAAAAGGCTTTAAAGGTCAATGGACTTTCCTTGAGGTTTCTATTTATTTATTTTGCTTTTTTCTTTCCTTTCACATGCGTACATTTGTAGTAGCTCTTAAAATGGTACCCAGCGTAATGGTGTGAATTTTATTTGGTAAGTTGCCTGCAGGTGTTTTGTGCTTTTTCAGAAATTGCCAATAGCGCACATCACCACTATAATTCATGCCATCTTTCCCAGATTTTTACTTTTCTTCACTTCCACCGAAAGCTAAAAATAGCCGAAGTATTAAAATTTAAGACATTACTGTATTAAGAATGAATATTTGATCGACATCTAATTACCAATGTACAAAATGGTGTGATCTCTGCTTAAGTAATCATGGGTTTGCTGTTTTAAATCAGGGACCGAAAATAACAGTTATTTTTTAACAGTTGTTTAGGCGCGACTGCCCACACCGGGTGCCTAAATGCATGCTATGTACTGCTGCATGTGCAAAAATTTATTTTATGCAATTTATGAAATTTTTGCGCATGCACTTCTCAACTGCGATGTAATTGAACTTTCTTAAGTTTTAATTTGACGGCACTACAAAGAATGCTCGGCCTAGTCTGATGCATCCTCCGGACGACCATCCGGAACATTTTTCGGTTTTAAGAGACCTTTACCATTAGCCACAGTGCTTACCCACCTTCTTTGAACTAATAAAGATGTTTTCATATAAATATATATATGAACTGGTCTCCCCTCTTACTGAGTTAATTAACAGTCAAACTTGGCAAAATATTTTCTAAGGCCGAAATAAAAGTCCTTTACTAATAATAAACCGACCGCTTATCCAAATTAAATAAATTTGGTATCAGATGAAAGAGGAAAGTCCCTTATTGAAAAATATTTCAATAAAAAATTTAATTAATTTAATTACCCGGAAAGGACTTTTATTTCGAACTTATAAAAAGTTTGGCCAAGTTTAACTGTTCAAAAAAATAACTGTTATTTTCAATCCCTGTTTTAAATATATCCAACTATCATTTGGTATGTGTTCATCATTTAATAATGTATTACTAATTTGTTCTCATGAATAAAAACTTTGCACTAAAAATCATCAAGAGCGTGACACCGTTGCCAAATTTTATATTAGAGCGAATACAAGTCCTCGTAAAAAATACCCCTTTAAACCTTCCAAAACTGAATATTCTAATAAGGCCAAGTAGCAAATAAGAAGAAAAAAATAAGCAGCCCAAGCGACACGCCCACGGAAAGGCTGTAAAGAACACTCAATGAGTGATAAAAGTGGTGACAGTCTGAAATGGCGAATGCACTGAAGCTGATAAAGTTGTGCAAATAAATATATACATATGTACATTAGAGTGCACCACTCTTCATACACAAACAAAAAAAAATTGCAATTTTTTCCCATTGGAATTGTAGAATTTATTATAATTATGTATGTATTTTAAAACTTCCGTCAAAATATTTCGGAAAAATTCTAAGACTTACGTTTGGTGGACCCCAAAAATCGATTTTATTTTTATAAATAAAATTTGTTTTCAAAATTGTTTTCACCAAATAATCACTGCAGATAATAACAGAAACTAAAGTTAAAAGATCTGCATGAAAATGCTTGAAAATTTAATCAACCGAATGAAAATAATGATACCTTTGGGGATATTTTCAAACTGATCCAGCTCACGAAAGTCTTAATAATTCTCCTAAATATTTTGTCGCAAGTCTTAAAATGTAATTAACTTTATTATTCCGGTAGAAAATCCGCAATTTTTTTTGGCGATGCACCCTAATGGACATGCACATCTATGTATGTACAACTATATGTATATGTATTAAAAAAACAAAAAAAGAAAACATTTTCACGTAGTACACACACATATGTACGTAAATAGATATTTTCAACCGGTTATTGCATTTTTATTTTTTTCTTTGCAATGCTGTTCAAACATTCCACAACACCGCAAACATAGCAAGGTAGTTGCGAAAGTATTGGATTGTACTTCCACTATATGTTATACAGAAATCATTGAAAACAATCAAACGAACGCGAAATACGTCAGAAAATTATCTTCTCAGCCAGCCAAGCTGACGCGACGACGAACACACCCACCCACTCAACTAACTACGAAAATAAAGAAATAATTGCCAAGCAAATCCAAAAAACGTGCGCGCGGATTGTGGATTAGTAAATTTTCCCATTTTCAGCTTACAAACTGCATTTGATATCTTCATTGTGGGGCTCACCTAATGGAGTCTTCGTATGACAAAATTGATTTTGGATTGGATTTTCGAGTATTTCTCCTTTGTTCGACTTAAATTTTGGTTTTGGGAAAAATTTAACCATAAACTTACATTCGACACATATGTATTCAGAGATAACGACGGCACTGTGGCTTAAGTGCTGCGGCGCATTTAAGGCGCCCGCCCGCCAACAAAGCGCTAGCTTTCAATTACAAATGCTACATGCAATATGAATGCATTCTGCTTGCACTGATCGTACGTATGTAATGTAGTAATTGCATGGATCATTTGCTTTGTTGGCCACTCCCCAGTTACTTACGATTTTATGCGCTCGCCTCAGATTTCATGCCGCACCATTTCGTAGTAGAATTCGATTGTGAAGCAAAATAATTTGGGGAAACACAAATTAAAGTAGTCAAAATGTATATTGTCTAAAAAAAAAAAAACAAAATTGAAAACCACACATAAAAAAATCAAAAACCAAAAACTTTAATTGAAAAATGACTGCAAGAGCGCACCTTTTACCTTGGCTTTGTCTCGACAGACTTTCCAACGTGAATTGCAAGTATGTACTTGTTGTTGCATACGTACATACATATGTACATATGTGATCGTACACACATACAACTTGCTCCAATGCTCCACTTTATTGCTGAGTAGATAATTGTTATATCAATTTCGCTTGTGCAGCGGTACGTGATTTTTATGTGCCAAACTCATATGCTTACATATCTACGTACATATATACTAAAATGCATACGTTCGCTTTTGTAGCATTTTGGATATTAATCAATTGTAATGCTTCGAATGACGCCACACTTCACATATACATATGTACGTTTCTATAGCAAATATAATTAAATCATCAATATTGAATTACAAAGCGGAAAGAAAAATGCATTGTAAAAAATTATACAAAAAAAGGGATCGTCAAATAACACTGTGCTATTTTCAAAATCCGCCAAGACAAACCCTTATTCGTGCACGTTGAATTCCGTGGTTTTAATAGCTTTTCTAGTTCAGCACTGGTTTCCAAATATTTAAGAATCAGATATTTAACCCTTAAAATTTCAAGAGTACCACCTAGTTTTTCTCATTTTAGACATTAGAAACGTTAGAGATCGAGCATGGAATTTTATGGTAATATTTGTTGTTTCCTTGCAAAACTTCAAAATTGTGTACAAACATGCAGATCAAAACTGTCAAAGGAGTCGTAAGTTTGGAAAGAATCGAATCTCGTATAGCCGGCGCACAAGCACATTAAATGTATGCTATATAACGTAGGAAAAATTAAAAAAAATTTTCAACGTCAAGTTTGGGAACACCGATTTCTATCAAGGCCCGTAAAGGCTATAATATTTGTAGCAAAAGTCTTAAATAAACCGTATAAATTGGATTTATATTTTCTCCGATCATGTTTAACCGATGTTTTATGATTTTTTCGATCAAGAATAATCTTTAAATCTGAATTTTTATTTTTTCGATCAAATTTATCATTTTTTTTTCAAACTAAATTTTAAAACAATTAAATATATCGGTTAAAAATTATTAAAAAAATATATATAAAACCAAAATAACAATTACGTATCTTTGTTCGAAAATCAAAAAAAAAATTATCAAAAAATAAATATTAAACTTGACTGAAAAGGTAAAATCCGAATTAAACGAAAAAATTCGAACTAACGATCTTTCAATGAACTAAACATAAAAATTGTAGAATTTGGTTATTTTCGCTGCCTGATTTAGCCATTACTGAGATCAACATAGTTTACTTAAAGTGGGCGGTGCAACACCTCCTTTCTAAAATTTTATAAAAATCTACTCTTTTTGCAAAAGATTACTCCTAACATTAAATGTGTACAATTTTGCATAATTAGTTAGTGAATTGACGCGTTTTTTTTATATTTTTCAAATATACCGTTATATATTAAAAGTTGTTTACCAATTTCAAAACACCTAAACTTTATTTTTAGTTACACTGAAATAAATCTGTGTATCAAGTTTATTAGAAATCGGGTCAGCGGTTCCTGAGACGACAACATTTGATATTTACATAATAGAAGCTATTTTTGAAACATAATTTTGTTTACTTATACATATAATACTAAATTGACCAACAAAAAGATCACCGTCACAACAGGCGTACCACAGGGTTCCGTGCTAGGTCACATCTTATTTACATAGCAATCCTTGACCTTAAGTCTGCTATAGGAAACATAAAGCTAGAAAGAATATAGAGCCAATTTCGGGGTAGATATATTTCGAGGTTGGATGCTAGAGATGGGTTTGTCGTTATACGAAGGCAAAACCGAACCATTGTTCATAATCAGTCGAAAAATCCAGATGTTGCAACAACCCAACTACTCCCAGTATTCTCGAGGACAGAATGTGTTTCATATAATATGAAGGAGAAAGGGCTAAATACTTTCATTTGTCAAAACCAATTAGGCAACAGTGTTACAACGACTCGTCGAAAGGCAAATGGACACACATTCATTCATGAAAACATAGGGTAGTTTACTCATCAAGATTCATCAAGGTCTTATAGCTAATAGTTAGTTAGCACGTCCTGCGAGAACAAGCCGAGTTCCTCATAGGAAATATATTATTCAAAAATAATAAAAATGTGGCTGCTGTCCTGAAGAAAGACGAGATAAAAACTTTATTAATATAGGTCATTGGTCGAAAATTTTCGAACGCTGTCATTCATTAATATTAGGGTGTTTTTTTTTTCGGCGACCATTTTTTTTTTATTCATACCTCGAAAGTTTTTGGGAAATATATCTAATCTAGGTTAGTGATAAAGTTTCTCCAAAAGTGTACATTGCGGCGTAACTCTAAATCCCACCAGCGAGGTAGTACGGGTCCCTAAATCCATTTTTTTCATGAAACTCTCGTTTTTTTTTGCGTTTATCTCGTAAATATCAGTATCGTAAATATCTTAGGAAATATCGATGTTAGCGATTTGCTATTCTAAAACTTTTTTGTAGGAAATTGAATTTTCTACAAGTTTGTCATTTTCATTTTATCCGTAGCTCTTGCTATTTACCCATACCCATAGTACCTCGCTAGTGGGAGCTAGGGTTACGCCGCAATGGACACTTTTGTAGAGCATTCAATTCTGGAGAAACCCTATCATTGACCAAGATAATGCCATAAAATGCTTCTGAGCTATTGACTTTTGAAGAAAAATAAATAAAAGTTTAGGCGTATTTTGAACGGAAAATCTTTTCATCTTTGGTCGAGCACTTAATATTAATATTTTCAGGGAAATTTGTTTAGGTATTTCAAACCAAATTTCGAGGTGGGGTAAAAAAACCACTATTATCTATATACATTTATGTGCATACATACATTACAAAAAAGTGTATCTGGGAAAATTTATGTAAATTCAAATCGAACACAGAGATTCACCGTCAATCTCAACCAACAAAATATAGCAAGCACAAAGCTATCAACCATGCTTTTGCTTATATTCCTACTAACTGCTACTGGCAGTTAGCATTGAGAAGCAACTTATTCAAGCGGTTTAATTTTTCCAGCGAACTGCTATTTGTTTATTAAGTTATCAACAAATAATTGAAATCCAAAGCATCATTAACGCTCGCTCAGCACTTATTTTTCCAGTTCAAACCAGCGAAACCAAACGATTCTTCTTAACTTACAAGTGTTCTGTGCTTATTTGTCTGTTTCTCCTTTCCTTTCGCTTGCTGCTGCTTACTCAGAAGTCCAGCCGTTCCCTATACGACGGCGTGGTACCTTGTCATTTCAAGTGAAATTTTTTGTGGTGAGAAAATCACGAAACTCTTAAAGAGAAAGTACGGACTAGCGCGTATTTTTCATGCTTACATACTTAATCAAATAAAATATAAGTAAACAATGACAACTTTGAGAATCACCTGTAGAGAGTTGGAAGGTAAATACTATCATATATGTATGTATATACAACGTATGCTTGTACATGTATGTACATATATATGTGCTAGCATATTATCAGTGTCATGACTTGAAAGTGGAACGGAAGCACTCTTGGCTATATCAATAATGGCAATAACGGCTCTTTTAATGCTGTCTAATGAAATGTGCATAAACAGGTACAAGATTTCTTAAACAACAATTGTTTGTCAGCAGCTAATTGTTCTTCGAAATTATTGAGAAAGAATTATTTTGCAATTCCCATGAAAAGAATAATCCAATGCATCAGAAACTCTTGCGAGAACTTCCACGAAATTTTTAAAATAAAACATCAAATTCCACTTACTTATCGTAACTTTTGTTCTCGTTTTTTTTTTTTAATATATGCCTGTAGAAGGTGTCGAAAATAAATTATTGCATCGTTTTAATTCTGATAAGCATATAATGAGGCGGAATAGAACCTATTGAATAGGATGAATGGAAAGCTAAGAGAAGATTCGATTAATATTTAGAGAAGGTCTATTGACTTGGAAAAAAAGGTCATGTAAGTTCAGGAAGCACTGATAATTCAGGCCTGGGCTGGACTGAGTGCCGTAATTGGAGCTCCTTATGCTTGCAAAGCCTCAGCTCTCACCATTAGTGGTGGTTCTGATAGGCTATTGCGTGATTGGTATTATCGCGCGCAAAGTTAGGAATCTTACCTGATCCCTTTTGTGTCAGCTGTCAAGAGGGAAATGATTTGAAATCATCTCTCAGCACTTTTTATTAGACGGTCCAGCCTTCGGGGGGCTAAGATGGAAATATTTTGGCTCGTACTCCTTGGCTAACCCTGAGGAGCTCTCATGCATTGAATTCGTTTTTCGGGGTTCCTTCGTTTGGCGGCTATTTAGGACATGTGCTTCTATTTCAAGGGATCTTAGGATGCGAAGTCTGCATTTAGTATGCGCTCACATTGGTATATAATTCTCCCGGCTATGTCCTGTCGCTCGTCACTCAACCTGCGCTGGTGAGAGTACACTACTATCAGGTTTCACAAAAGTTTCATAAACGTGCTGTGGCCATTTACAATGAAGTATTTATCCCGTATTTTTTCTTTCATCGTTTTCCAATTTTCACTTCCTCGTCATTCAGATATAATAATTTCACCCAAAGAATCTTCATTACAGGCCAATAAAAGGTTCTGGGTACGTGAATTCTTGTGCAGCTCCTATCGTCACGTGAATATCTGCAACGACATCGTCCATGAAAGAGGATTATTTCTGTATTTCTCATTTAAAGCCAGTATGCAGCTCTCAACAAAAGCAAAAACTCCATATAAAATGACGTACAAGAAATGGCTAAGAAATTTTCTTGTGCCAAATTTCCTTAAGGCAGAACGTAGTTCTTATGAAATTTTCTACACTACCTACTACGGTTTTCTAAAGGTTTTTTTGCGAAAACTGAGCACAAGGCAGTCCATGTTTGCAACATCAATATATAAGCTGTCGCAGGCTGTGAAGTATCAGGTGTCAAAATTCCTCGAACACACACACATGAAATAATGGCAAATTTTTTCTTGACCGTTTTCTTGAGAGCTGCATATTGGCCTTTAGCAATAAAAAGGACTGCGTTTCTAAAACAATAATTTTATACGAAAATAAAATGAACTAGTTGTGTAAACTTTAGAAACTGAAAAATTTTTGTTGATAACAAAATAGTACACGCGATGGATTTGGCAAAACTGTATTGAAATATTGCCATTCTTTAAAAAGCGAAACTTAAATCCAAAAATGCCACGATTTCAACCAAATTTGTTGAATGCCATGAACACCTACACTAACGCCATTATGTGTCTTGGAGACCTAAATGTATCAGATTTCTTTATCTTTCTTTAGGAGGCACTTATCCACAAAACTAGTGCGTAATGAAAATGCTTCATATCCTCGACATTGTCCCTTCCTATGAGTATTTCTGTTGACGTGTTGTAGTGTCTCTACATTAATTGCAATAGTCAGAGGTCTATACGCGATTCTTAATGGTTTTGAATTTTAGGATCTTTTTTAACTAATAATTTGACTCTATCTTATGAATCTGTCCTTGAGTGAATGTAATGGTTCAAAATCTAATGGTATTCCGTATTTATGGTTGTAACCGATTAGGCAGCCTGGCGCAAACCCGATGGTCCTCTGAAAAAACGGCACAACTCAAAATGTCATGTTTGTGCCGTTGTTCAGCAATACAAACGGAGTTTTTTACTACTTACGAGTTGTTACTGATTTCGTATTTTTGAGGTGCAAGACTTACTAAATCTCTACGAAGAGTCATAGTTTGGAAGCTTATAAATTTTCACTACAAGGAATACATATGTATTATTGCTAAGTTACGAAATACAAAATATTTTAACTAACTCTACTGAAATATATGAAAATTTGAGTTGTGTCGTTATTGCAGATGGCCATCGATATGTACATTTGTATATCTAATATTTAGCAATGGTCTCAGCCGTTTTCTCCTCCGTATAATACATACATACTACGTCATTTTTACATACTTCTACACACTTTGTCTGCAATTTGCATATTTATTCCATAAATTGTTGCTAATTTTTATTTATGAGTTTATTTTTCTTAGTAAAGTTGACACAGTTCTAGTTGAATGCTTTTTCTATAGGAAAACAAATCTATATATATATAATCATATATGTATGTATATACATAGTTCTCTCTTTTGCTGCTCACGCACTTCATCACATTTTGAAATTAATATTTTAAAAACAAACGTATACCTAAATATATGTACATTAGGGCGGGTATTTTTTTTTACTATGCGCGTATAGCATAGGAGATGCTACGTGTATTTTTAAGCAAATTTTCCGAAGAAATCTTGGGTCTAAAATCAATTTAAAGTTTGCCAAATGTCGAAAAAAGTTTTCGAAGGAAATATTAAAACGTTTCTGTTGCGCCCTCTTCAACAGACAAAAAAGTGCACACAAAATCCCCACATAGCAAGTTTTCATACAAAATTTAAGCGCTTATGATTTTCGTAAATTGACAAACTCCAACATGATTTTAGGCCCATTGTTTCTTTGGCAAATTTGCTTAGAATTATACTTATAATCCTTCTGTGCTATACGCGCATAGTCGCAAGAATCTAACATATGCACAAATTGACCTGCCCTAATGTACATACATACATAGATAGTAACATTAACAAACCATTCACCAGCTTTCGCATTCTGTCCAAAGCGGATTCTGCATAATTTCAAAGCAAATAGAAAGCGCAGCACAAACAACAAGCCAATGTTAACGACTAGGCAGGCAGCCGTTCATATCAACCTACGCCATTGCCCTCTCCCGCTGTCTGCGGTCAACCAATGGTGCTTTCTTCTTGCTGGTTGTGCGTGTGTGTGTGTGTTTGTGTGTATGTGTCATTGTTAGCTTTTTCGCGATCGCCGTTCAATGATAAGAATACATATTTCGTTGGTTTGTGATAAATTTCGTTTGGTCACGATGCCATTTCATTTTGCTATTGCATTTTATTTGTTGCTTGGGCTCATCTTTTTTCTAGTTTTTGTTAAATAAAATTTTGTGCAGATTTAGCGCATCTGCCATTTGTTTAACAATTTCTACGCTTATTTTTAGTTGTTTTAAATGCTTTATTTTTTATTTGATTTAATCTGCATGCATTTTTCGCCTACTCCATTTGACTTATAGTTTCGCAGTTCAAAATGTTAAAGACTACAATAGGTCACTTCAACTAAGCCTGAGTTTTGTTGAATAAGGAAGATCGCAAGAGCCCATGCAAAGGAAAGTAGAAATGCATGAGTCAGAAAACACAGCCGAAATATATGCGGGGAAGGATGCTACGAAGCGTTTATTTCACATATTTTGTGGAAATAAAGCTTACAAAATTTTCTGGTTTGAAGACTTTTGTATGCATATAATAGCTCTGATAAATGAACAGTTAAATTCTTCTCATAAATAAGCGACTATTGACAATTCTGAATTCTGAAATTATTTCAAGCCATATTAAAATTTTCCACTGTGCACTAAATTGTTGATGGCCTAGCTGATTGAAAGCATAACTTGACCGGCAGCTTCCTTTTTTCATGTCCTGTAGCTACACTAAGCAAGGCATACGGTTTCTGGTATATTTCATCGTAATCCAAATTTCAGGGCATTTGCCCAATTCTAATCTCTCTTTGTAACTTTATTTCTGGATATTCTTTCATATTATTCAAAAATAGTCCCATCTTTCTAACCTATGTCTAACAATTTCAATTCCCATTTTATTGACTTAAAGCACTGCCCAATACGGCAAGCAAACAAAGCCAATGAATGTGTCGTACGCGGTGGCCGAGGGGCTAAAGCTGCCTGCCACAACTCAGCGGAGCCAAGTTCGAACCGCAGTATATACTTACATATATGAATTTTGTTTTTTTTTATTGTTTTTTTTTTTTGCACATTAATATTTCATGTTAATTAAACAGCTATTCTATTTTGTAAAATGACCACGTCTCGATTTTTTTAATATTCACAACGATTTTTAAGTAAATATTTTGTTTGCTATTTTTCTATAAAAACATTTTCCAAGCTTTTACGAAGGCCATATAAATTAAGCTTCAAATTCTATCAAAAAAATTTTGGAAAATTCAACAAATTTTTTAAAAAACGAAACATCTCCTCCACTTTAGGTCAAGTCCCGTGCCACATGTCACGGTTGCAGCTAGCTTCGTGCATACATATGTACGTCAATCTACCATCTGTGCTGCTGTTCGACCAAATATAATTTACTCATTCAGCAATTCAAGTGTTGTGGTTCGTCATGTGCAGCTCATTGAGTAAAACATGACGAATGAGCCACAAAAACGCAAGTAAGTATAATGAATGCACTTTGCAATTGTCTAAGCCATGCCAAGTGTAGTTGTGTACATATATATTTGTATGCCAGTATTAGTATTCGTAATTCCCAATAGATTTATTGCATACGATAACGGTACTTACCTATCGAAACTGCAACATTTACCGCAATTGACCAGATTTGTTAACTTGTCTGACAGCATGCCAACAACAATGCCCACAAATCGAAAAAAGCCAACCACTCAAATACTACATAGAGCTTGAAACTTTCAAGTAACAAAAATCAATACAAAAGAAGTGGTTGATTCCAAAACGCAATGCGCCTCCAAAAGACGCCTCAGGATTAGCAACAGCCGCTGTATAGCCGCCTAAGAGCGTACGCTGGTCGCACAACACCGAGCTGCGCCAGGCCGGGCGTCGTAAACGCCTGATCGATTGCCCGATCGAACTGGTAGTGCCGCTGCCGACGCGCCAACATACATAAATGCTGAATGCGGTTTAACCTGATTTCCGCTACGTTTTTGCCAATTTTGCATAAATTATGCGCAATTTTTCTTAACATTTTTTTTTTTCGTTCGGTTAGCTTTTCGTGCAGTTGGAAACAAGTGAAGCAAAATAGTAATGGAAAAAAACAAATAGGAAATACTGAAAGAGTGTGGCAAAGTGACTTGGTGGCATTTGTGCTTTCTTGCCATTTTTCCTCTCTACACTTTTTTTTCGTTTTATATTCCTTTTCAGCATTGCTTGGTTTTTTGCTGGCAATGTAGCATTTAGTGACAGCAACATTTTTATCCGCTTATGCCTGCCATGTAAATTGCGGCCGGATTCGTCCAGCCAATTGAAGTTGAAAATCGGGAGGCCTCTTTCCTTCTCAATCGCTTGTGTTCGCTTTGTATCTCTCTTAAGCACTTTCTAATTCGTTCACTGTCGCCACAACTCAATTCCCTATTGGATTTAGTTCGGCAATTATTTTAGTTGCAGCCGATTTAAATTGGCATTTCGACCAGGCAGCAGCAACTTTTGCTGATCGCTGACAGCGCCATAGCGGCGGTTCATTATTCGTTGCCTTCCTTTATTTGTACATATGTAGTATTTCGTTGTTTTTTTATAAGCTTTTTTTGTTTTGCTTTTTCACATTCTTGCGCCTTTTTCAGCTGCCGGTAATTGCTGTTTCTGCAAATGTTGAAGATTCTTATCGGCCACAAAGTTTCTTCCTACCTTTTTGTTAGCAAGTGAATTTTTATAATTAGCGTGAATTTTTTGATGTGAATAAGAAGGGTAATTAGCGCGAAGCTAACGAAAGTTAAAATACAAAAAATTTTAATTTACGAGTAAATTTAGGATA
>NW_016158534.1:25781-31363 GCF_001687245.7 Rhagoletis zephyria | reverse complement strand
TTTTGCTAAAATTTCAAAATCCAAAGTTATCAAAACAAATTCTATGGGACTGAGAAGTATTATTTTCTACTTTTTAGTCCATTTATAAAAGCGTTGTATATTAAAAAGTTTTTTTTTATATTATTTATTTTTGAAAAAGGTTGCCACTTACATAAAACGTGAAATTCGATTTAATTAATAAGCTAAGACAACGATTTGTGTCAAGTTAAAGAAGCTAAGGTATGTTTTATTTAGGAAATGATTTGAAAAGGGTTGTCATCTATTTAAAATTCAAATTCAATTTAAGTAATAAGTTAAGTGAAATATTGCAAAATTGATATCAAACGAAATAAGCTTTATTTCAAAACAAGTTTCTAAAAGGGTTACCACCACTTGAAAAAGTTGTATTCGATTTTAAAAATAAGTCAATTAATATACTTACTACATGTAATACTATAGGTGTCGAAGAGATATCAAAACTATTTATTTAGTTTTTTTTCAGAAGGTTGCCACCTGTTAAAAACTTGAATTTGATTAAAAATTTAAATACATTAAAGAAGTATGAGCCTTCTTCTTCTTCCTGATTGCCTCCGTAACACACTAACCGATTCTAGCCGAGTCCAACAAAGCACGCCAGTCATTTTTATTCTGTACCAACTAACGTCAATGGAAAATGCCAATTGAGGCGAGGTCAATGCAATATTATTTAGTATCAAATGAAAAACTTTTAAAAAATGTTATTTCGAACATGTTGTTGAAGAGGGTTGCCACCAGTTTACAAAATACAAACTTAATTTCGTTACTAATTTAAGTGAAATATTACAGTACTGTTGTCAAACAAAGGCAATATAAGGAAACTTTATTTGGAAATTGGACTTACTAGGGTTACCAGCTGTTTAAAAATTCAAAATGTTCAAGCTAAGTGAAATATTGAAATACGAATTTAGTTTTCGACGTTTCAGAAAGTTTTTTTTCGAAAAAAAAATTTAAAGAAGGTTGCCACCTTAAAAGTCTAATTAAATAAAATTAATAAGCTAAGTAGAATATCGTAAACGAGGTGTTTTATGTATTTACGCACAACAATATTGGAAGGATTTTATCATAGAGTTGCCACCTTACGAATTTGAAGTCATACATATTTCCTAAAATAATGATTATCTTATTTACAACTTTTATTTATACAATAAAAAGTTGTGCCACTGAAATGAAACAAAAAGTTGGCACCGATTACCCGCTTGTGCCCATTTTCAATACCATCCTTCCTACGCTGAAGAGAAGTACATAAAAGTTTCGTTAAGACATCTCAATTTTTACTCGACTTATCGTGTACACAGACGGACGAACGGACGTACGGACGGACGAATAGACAGTCACCGCCTAATCGATTTCTTTTTTCATTCTGATCATTTTTATACACATTTGTCTATATCTATCTCTATTCGTTTTGCCTGTTACAAACAACCGTTATGTGAACAAAGTTATAATACCCTTGTGCACAAGCGCGCTTGGGTATTAAAAAGTAGTTTTAATAACATTATTTAATACATATGTACATAAGTTTGTACAAACTTTTACTCTCAGTAAAAAATTGCATACGAAAATTAATACAATTAACTCAATTACTCTAACCCCAATGCAAAAAGGGTGTTGATGTTTACAAAAAAAAAACAAAAAAAACAATCCATCTCACAAACAATTGCAAATCACGGAAAGTGTGTAAAATTGTTACGCTCCGTTAGGTCTACAATTTTTTCACACTTTCACGTTCACACTATAAATAAACGTTTATATGTTTGTATGTATCAGAATCGTTTACAGTTTCGATTTCACAATTAGATATCCACTTATAATAAGCATAAGTATACACTTTTTATATGCATAGCATACATATGTATGTACGTATATAACTACGCTATGAATATGAATATAGTATGTATGAATAGATATTTTTTCGCACATACATACATATGTATGTAGGTACATCTTTCTGTACTTCATTTGCGTTTCATTGTCTACGCTTTTTGTTTGACTCGCATGACTGCCGCCGGCGGTGACATACATTTTTCCGCACGTTCAACTTTTCAAATGATTTTATTTTAATAGCTAGAGAATTACTTTTTCACACATTTTGTGTGTTTGCGAATGCAGTTGTACTTGATAATTGGATAATGGTGTGATCATTTTGTTTACTATTTAATTTGATGATAATGAAACGCTTACAATGGTTGCAATTAAAAGTGACACTTTGTTGACTAGTTAAAATAGAGGCACTAATGCACGTACACAGAAAAAAAATTGGTACTGTTTTTCCATCGGAATTATAAAACTTATTATTATTAAAATAGTTAAATGTGCAATTTCTTATACATAAAACATATGTACATTAGGGTGTCTCACCAAAAAAAGTTGCGGGTTTTCCACTAGAATTATAAAATTTATCTAAGATTTCTGCAAGATATATCACAAAAATTTTAATATTTACGTGAACTAGATCCATTTGATACAGGTCTTCGAAATTCGAGTTTTTATAAACAAAATTAATTTAAAAAAAAAAATTTCCAAAAGATCCCCTATCAACGGAATTAAAATAAAGAGATTTTTGGGGGTATTTTGAAATCGAAAGAGAAGACTAACAAACATTTTTTGTTTTACATAAAACATTGTGGATGGAGAGTTGTAAAGGCATTGTGAAAAAATTATGCTAAAGCTTTTTCAAAGCTTATCATTAGACTCATCTCTCATTGTAAATTTTGCTTCCTCCACGGCTTTTAAAAATCTGCTTTTTATTTTTTTAAGGCAAAAATTAAGTTAAAATTTGCCTTTTCTTTTTTTGAGCAGAAAGTAATCTGTAATTTTTGCCTTTTATTTTTGGCAAAAAATAAAAGTCAAAGTTAAAAATCAAGTAATCCAAAATTGTATATATATATTCGAATACATTTTTAAATAGGGTTACCAACTTTTTTCTACTTATAAAACCTGCAACGTTCGTTTTATTAAAAAAAGTTAGGTGTCAAATGACCTGCAGATGTGCAAAAAGATTTCATTTTTTAATAGGGTTGCCATCTGTTTAATAAATCATAAAACTTACACCGTTTGAGCAATTTAAAAAAAAAATAGATGCCATATAAACGAGCTTGGGCTATAGATCTGCAAGAAAGAACGTCTTTTTTTGAGAGTTGCCACCTGTTAAAAATAATTTTCTTTTGAGCAGAGCACCAGATTGACATCGTTGTCTCGGTTTTAAAATGAGGTGTCAAATGCAAGGAGTGGATCTACAGACGTGCTTCGGGCCAAATTTTTCATTTTAAGGTTTGCCACCTTAATTATAAATCTATTTTTTGAAATATGATAGTTAGTAAAATATCAAAATATATGCAACAAGCGAAAGGGTTTTGAGACCATATTAAAATGTTCGTGCTTTTAAGAGTTGCCACCTATTTAAAAAAAATATAACGATATTAGTATCAAATGACAGCTAATTAAGAGGCTTTTGTGTAAATATATGCGAATTTTCGAGGGTTTTCATCTAATTGATTCAAATATTCTATTTAGTTAAAATATAACAAAGTGGACTTCAAACAAAAAGGTTAAATTAACATGATAGTGTTTAAAAAGAGTTGCCACCTACTTCAAATTATGTCGCACGTATTCAAACAATATTTAAGGTTATCCACTATTGGTATAAAACGAAAGGGAATTGGGTGAGCTTCTGTTTAGTGTATGCAAATTTCCGAGGCTTGTCACCTAATCAATATTTTGCGAAATTAAATATTTAAGTTTATTAAAATATAAATACTATATAGGTATATAACGGAAAATTTTAAAGACAAAATTATCATGATTGTGTTTTTAAAAACGCTGCTATTTATTTAAAAAAAAATTTAAAACTTAATAATGGTATCCCATATTAGTATTAAACGAAATTAAGTATCATAGAAAATGATGAGGCAGTCCATTATTTGTATTGCATATCCTATACAAAGTACCTACAAGTCATTTTGTTGGTACTTATAACCTAAAGAGTGCTAAAAACTATTTCTATTTTTGAACATAAACATAAACAACCAAACTTTTCTGCCTCATTTGCAGCTGTGCTATTTTCAGCTTTGAGAATATTTATAAGAGAAATCTTATGGTACTCTATCTAAGAAAACTCATTAAAAATACTTATGTACTTTTTTGCATGAAAACTTAGTACCAGCTAAGTAAAATAATCGAATAAATCACTTTAAGTACTACTTAACGCACTAACTTGCACACTTAGAACGGCCACAGGCATTACGTTTAAAAGTCAATGAGCAACAATTTTTTTGTTCACATACATACATACATATCTACTATCTAATACAAAGACAAGAAACGTGCATTTTTACCGCTACAAAGTCAATAATAAAGCAGCTGCTTAAGCTAGTCATTCTAGTGATTCTTTATTCATAACAACTATGCTGGTAGGTAGTTTATATTACTTTCAGCTAACGGCAATGCGCATGCGCATTACCAGTATATTCGCATTCATTAAGAAAAATTACTGCCATTGCGATTGCAGCACATTTGTTGCAGGCGCAAATGTCACTGAATGTGGCAGCTTAGTGAAGTGGCCACAACAACTAGGCATAAAGACTATGCGCTAAATGGCAGCCACTGTTAGCCAGCCGCAGTCGCAGCGGCAATAGTGACAACATCAACAACAAGGCAAATGCAACTGCGCAACAAACACAAATATGAGTAAATAAATATACACAACTAACAACACCGTTAGGCACTGTTTGACAGCTGCTGCACCTGCGCAGCTGACAGAGTAGTGACGCGACAACAATAATAACAACAACCACCCAACAGCAAAGCTTCAAAGTGGTCGGTCGCACACATGAGTGCTATTGCATGCGAATATTTAGGTAAATTAATGTGCAACATTTGCCGCCGCGTGACAACGCCATTGGCAAAGGAGTGGTGTGGCAATGCAGAAGAGGGAACAGAAGAAGAGGATGGTGCTAGTGGCGTGCAATGTTTAGCGCATCTTCTGGGTCGAAAATGTTGAAAACGAATTAAAATATGAGAAACAAGATTTTTTCAACCACAAAAAAAAAAAATGACTTCATGTACGAGTAAGTACTCGTAGTTGCCACACTCGTTTGGGCATTTGACACGAACTCACTTACTAAAAAAGTAGGTAAGCTGTGAGCGACAACGCGACTCATCCACAGGCAGCTTTTCAGTGGGAATGCAAAAATATGGCAGTGGAAGTCAGTTGACGTGAACTTTAGCCTGTTGAACTCGGTGCTTTTTGTTATTGCATAGGTTTTTAATGCTGGTTTTATGTGGCACCAATCTAAGTGATTTTCACTGCTATGTGATCGGTATGTAAACCGGTAACACAATTTATTGGGTTTAGTTTCCCACATAAAGGAGATATATCGCAAAAACTGGTATCTGAACAATCAGTGCTATAGGAGAATAAAGCATATACAGCATAGATTTTGACGATTTTCTCAGTAGACTTTGTATTATTATTTATAAAATATCTTACGAAATTTATCGGTTTTAGCTGTTCAAATAAAGGAGTTTTACAGTAAAATCCCATATCTGAACAATCAGATGTATGG
>NW_016158534.1:0-16558 GCF_001687245.7 Rhagoletis zephyria | reverse complement strand
CATATAAAGTATATCTTCCATACCTCTGATTGTTTAGATGCGATTTTTTATATAAGTATGTAACTCCTCTATCGATGTATGCAGATGTATTCAAAAGCAGTAATCTGTCAAAGTAAAATTTGCAGATGTTCATGAAAGGTATGAAGCCTTCGGCATTGTCAAGACAGCGCTGCCTTACTTGTTTTAAATCATTTTTTTAAGTAATCAAAATTTTCAAATTTCAAAGTCATAAAAAAATCACTACGTCAAGGAAAAAAAACTTAAAACACAATTTTATTTATTTTAATGTAGTAAGCCCTTGTCATACCTGATTTGGAGACAAGCCGGTTTTGTTCGAAAAAGGACATTGAAGATGGCATAATGCCGAAACCGGTTTGTCTCCTAACAAGTAATGACGAAGAATCGTACCAAATTACCTAACCTGTCTGAAACACCAGCAACGAAAATTCAAATTAAAATAATAAGATATAATTAAATTATAAAAAATTCTTAATTTTATGAGATATATTTTTGAATTTATGTATTTAAAACCACTTAGTTTCAATTCTACATATTTTTGCATAGAGCAGCAGCCATTCTGTAGATCCGAATTCCGTAATTTTATATTTTTGAAGAAATTGATTTTACTCATTTTATATTTTTGGAGAAAATCCGTAGAGATATCGTATTAAGTAAATAAATAGTTCTGTTCTATATTATTAGGTAATGTTTTCTCTGCTTAAGTACTCGTATTCTTTCCCGCTGTCCATAGATCTTTCGACGTCATCGGTATAAACTTGGATAGATTTATTAATAACAACTTCGATAAACATATCGACAAAATTATTGATATTTTTATCGAAGTTGTTATCTTTATTTCTATTTAAATTTTAATCAATATATTTAATTCAGTGTGTCGAACCTGTTTATAATTATTGTCCTCGATATAAATATACAAATGTCCATTAATATAAACACCGATGAATATACACATATTTATCGATATTTTGGTTGATATATTTACATATGTATTTCTCAATGCAGCCATCTCTTTTATGCAGATATTTATTAGGTATCCATTTTGATATGGTGCTACAAATGTGGATTCCATCAGCAAAAAATTAACGCCCTCTTCGAGTCAGATATGTGCGAATTGCTGGAGCTGCACTGCAAAACCAACAAAATAGCTGCTCATGGCACCATCAACATCAGTAAACCGCCACAACACAAATCACAGCGACTAAATTATCAATGTTGTTTGCCGACTTTAATGCCGCGCTTAAGTGTTAATGATCAAAAATAGAATAAAATGGAACTAAATATACAAAACAAAAAAGGAGCAATCGAAAAGTGTGGCAATATATGTACGTAAGCTTACAAAATAAAATAAATCTAGGTAAAAGAAAAAAACATAGAGCACACATTTTTACCATCGCCAGCAAACAACAAGTAAGCAGCTGCCAACAGCGCAGCGGTAAATACTGCGAATGGTCAGAGAGTAGTTAGTCGTAATGATGTCATGTGCTCTGCGCTTTAAGTACCAAACATGCATATAAAACATTTAAAAAAAAAGCTACATCAAAGCTGCGCTGAAAAGAAGAAAGTCCGAACGACAGGCTGGCTGGCAGATTGCTATATAATTGGGTAGGTAGCTAGGTCAGCGGCGAAAAAAGGCTGTTATGCTGAACGTACAATTTTCCAAGCTTTCCTTTTGAGCTGTCAAATGTTGGCCACGAACAACGAACAAGAACAACCGAGCAGCTAAATGATGATGTGATGCCGTGAACTTCAAGCATAAGCGCGATAGAATGGTAGGAAAGAATGCCAGGCTACACTTGTTGCCTGCCACCTAAATAACCAACTCACAGCTAGCTCATGTTGTTGACTCTACAACAAATATACTTTATATGTATGTATATACATACATAAATACTTTTTGGCTTCTTACTTCACTAAGTTTATTAAAGCGCAGTAAGTGGCAGTAAATGGCATAGCTGTTGTTGTTGTACCAAATAACCGTACTACTTGTTAAAAAGTGCAGCTTCAACACCTATCTATGTAGCTAAAAATTTTGTAGTAGTGCACGGCCATAAGTGGCGTCTCTTCTTCATGATCTGGCCGTTGTAGAAAAAGAGCAGCGAAAATTCATTTCTGCAACAAGTTGTTAAATGAACGTGCCATAAAGTATAGATGAAGCTGCATTCATACATACATACTTATTGGGGTGGACCTTAAAATATCAACGTACAAGATAATAATATACAGCAAAAAATTTCTTAATTTTTAATAAATTTTTTGAAGTATGTAATAATTTAAAATTTTTAAAATTGCGAAAATTACACAAAATTTTGACCATGACCAGCTTATTCATAAAACATCATACACTCGCTCATAGCTGGTCAAAGTCAAAAGTTGTCAAATTTTCGCCATTTTTTTATTTGGTTCAATTTTTTTTGTTCGTAGAACACTATAAAGGGGCGCCTTATGATTTTTATATTTTAAGGAGCACCTTATTACAAGTGTACGAACAAATCCACCAATGTCTGCTGGTATATATCTACCTGTCTGTCTATATGCATGTTTCAGTTTGACATGAACCTTTTCATTTTATTTTTATTTATTTGCTATTTGCTCTTAACGCTAGATTTTGTTTCGATTATTTAACATACTTTTTCGTTGCTTTTCATTCTGCTTATTTTTAAATGATATTTAACGGGCCACAACACTTAATTACAATCAGAAATATGTATTGAAACTAGAGAAGTTTAACAACATTCCTTTTGCCCTTTGGCTTTAGCAGAGACGAGATGTTGCGTCTGGAAAATAGCCACTTATCAGCAAAGTACGTATATTTTTATAGCGTGCAAAATTCTTGCCAAAAAAAATTTACTAGTCCGGGATGCCTCCGGGATCAATCGCAAAAGATCATGCGAGTAATGCCACTTTTGATCTCTTTGTGTGGAACGAACTATATTTCTGCCATAAAAAAGCTTTTCATTAAAATCCATTTGCCATTTGGAGGCGGCGTGTAGGTCCCTGCATTTTTGTGTAACAACATCAAGACCCACACCACAAATTGGAGGAGAAGCTTGGTCAAACACTTAGCAAAACTGTAAGCGCCAAATTATTATTGTTATTAGTAATGTCCTTGGTAATAATTATTTCGAGATTTTCGCGCCATCTGTGGAATAAGCTGATATTATCACCTAAATTGGTGTCCCATTTGGAGCAGACTGATCAGGCAAAATATCTAGGCTTAATTCCAGAAATTACAGTCTCAAGATCAATGAATGTTTCCGTAAAGCCAGAATGGTGGTATACTAATGCCCCAAGATTATCGTCGGTTAGATCACTCGTGCTCATATTCCCGTAGTTGCGTATGTAACGTATATGCCTCGTAGCACTGTACACACAATAACATCACTGTGGCTCAACAGGACAAAAATCTATCGATATTCATTCACTGCTGGCTAGCGTTGGTTTAGTTTTTCTAAACTGTATGTTCGATGTGTTAGCTCGGGGTTGAAATATGTTTTCGCAATTTTCAGGACGATGTTCTTGTAATTGGTATTGACGTCGTTGTCATTGAGCACCTACGTATATTGGGAGCTTGCTCTTTATTGCTGAGTACCCGAAACAAAAATCACTTCTAAGGGTAATTCTATAACAGTACCAAAGTTACAACAATTTCCAAGCACATTTATTATAAATAAATATAAGCGACTGTATTGTCTATGCCGATTAATTTATCGATAACAAATAATTATCCAGACACAATGGTGGAAAAATAAATTGGGACGCGAAATTTTAACAACGACATTTCAGTAAATATTGGATCCAAATTGTGGAAAATTAGTATGTGGAGTAGAGTTTTGGTAGCAAATAATGTTATTATGAAATTTTTCCTAATATTTTTTTTCACCAATCTTTACCAAAATCTTTGAAATCGCGCAATAACCACGCCTACTTCCCATGTAACGGTAATTTACAGAAACACGAAAACTGCGGTAAATCATCAACTACTGAAGCCAATTCACTTAAAACCGATGATTGCAATAACTACTTGGCATAAAATTAGACCATTATAAATTTTTGGACAATGGGCGTGGTGCCACCCACTTATGACCACAAATGTGGTTCTCGGTAACCGATTTATCAATTTCTACCAAGCTCGGTGCACCTAATACAGGTACAAGAAAGCAACTCGTTGAAAATTATTCAAATTGGACTAAAATTACATCCGTTTTCCGTATAACTGTATTCAATAACTGTATAACTGTTTTCAATAACTGAGGACGCCAATTTACTCCAAGTTAATATCCGTGGTGTAGTGGTAAGCAGTGCGCGCTTTCACTCCGCAACGTCTGGGTTCAAGACCTGGTCGATGCAACACCGCAAATAAAATATAGAAAAAATGGTTTTTTCTTAACAGCGGTCGCCTCTCGACAGGCAATGGCAATCCTCCGAGGGTATTCCGCCATGAAAAACAGCTTCTCATAAAAATACAATCGCCGTTCGGAGTCGGCGTAAAACTGTAGGTCCCTCCACTTTGTGTGACAACATCAAGGCGCACGCCACAAATTGGAGGAGAAGCTCGGCCAAACACTAATTAGTGATTATATGTTTTGTTATTTATTTACTTTTTTTCAAATAATATTTTGCATGGTCGTTTTCCATTTATGTACATATGCGCTAGTTTTTGGAAAACCCTCCGGAAAATTCTTTTTGACTGAAAAAATAAATATATAAAAGAAATATGTCTCACTAAATATGTACGACTTTCTTTCTTTATAAGTATTTGGATATAAATCCAAATGAAAAGGTGTAATAACAATGATAACCCACTGCATTCACATTCACAAAGAAGAAACCATGAAGTCTGCCGCCGTATCTACTTTGATACTTTGTTGCCACAGTTGCATTTACTATGGCAATTACTGTATCAGCTGCAAAATCGGGCGCAACCAGAACCGCAGCACACATTCACTCACACTAACATACAACAAAAAAAAAGCACGACCAACACTCTTTAGCTTCGGATGTGGTAGCTGCTAAAATGTTGGTGATTTTGGCAAGCTAAAGAAGTGAAGCGACAGACCAGCGTGCAACCACTGTGGCTGTGCCAACAACAATGAAACGAACACTAAAAACAGTTAAAAACAATGAAAGATAAGCAACAAAGTGGCGGATGTTGGATAAACTATTGCACTGGCAACACACGGCAGCAAGAGCAGCGATACGATAACAGCAACAACAACAGTAACAGCAGCATGCACATGAGCAGAAATGGCACAAAAATGAAGGGCGCAAGACACAAAGTGCGGCATCCTGTCTCGGTCATCGCTAGCCGCTAACCGACAACCAACAACCGACAACCGACAACCGCTAAACTACAACCACTGTTAATACTCCTGTTCTCTTTGTTGCTGTTTTTTGTTTTCTTCTCTTTCTTTTGCGATTCACCTCTGCAGCACAGCGTAACAGTGCATAATGCCGCACATAACGGCTTTCAAGCCACTGTGCCACTACAGCAGCCATCATTGCCACAGCCATTGCCACCGTAGCTAGATGAAGTGACTTGCTGGTGTGTGCCGGTGGCTTGGCGGCTGTCTGCTGCACCTGACCAATCGACACTCACTCGCGTATAGCCAAGAGCACGCCGTGTGTTGCATGCTACATGCTCGGCCTGTCAGCCTGTCATCAACAGCAACAGCAGCAACAGCAGCAACAAAAAAAAAACAGTAATAAATAAATAAAGGTGAAAGGAAGTGCTCGAAAGCACAACACTGCCTGCAGTTGGAAAGAAATAAAGAAAAAAAAAACAAACAAAAATGAAAAAAATTAACCAAATTGGGAACACTGTGTGGCGAATGTATAGAAAGCTGCAGGAGACATTCTCTCTGCCTCTCTGTCGGTTCTAGATGTTATATGTATTTATGCCAACGTGCGGCACGTAATGCGCACACGAAGTAGCGCCGATAAAGTTGCATTTAGATTGAAATCTTAGAATTGTAGATTTAATTTAATTGTTGGCGTAAAATGTCTAGAAACTCTATACGTTTGTATGTAATCGTATTTTTATGATTTTATGTAGCACAGTTTATATGGCCGTTAGAAAGGTGATTTAGATGAATTTTTTGTTACAATTTCCAACCTCTCCAATAAATTATGCATAGAAACATTAAGCGCTTTTGAAAAGTCGCTCTTCGTTTTTTTGGTACTAGTAAGGGCCACTTTCGGGATCTTTTCAAGTCCGGTGCGAAATCATTTCGCGACCATTTCAGGGCTCTAGTAGCGAAACGAGCCATGATATGATCCTGAAGTAGTCCTGAACTATGAAATTAATGTTTAATTTCTAGCCAACCTATTTATGTTTGTAACTGACACGCCTAATGCCTTGCTGAAATTTTATTAGTATCTGGTACTCCCCGCTTACCACTCATCTACAGCGTTCGCCATAAAAATTGTTGATACATAAAATTTGACAGGTTAAGGTTAATATCCTGGATAATATTTAGTATTGAGTCAAGCACTGCTTCTATCAGCCGTCAATTTTTAAGAGACTGTTATCGAATTTTGAACCATTGAGGTCAGAAGAAAATGATTTTTTTTTAATTGCAAAATGCGAATTTCTTGATTTCATCGAGCAGTACTTTTGCATACAAAAATCTGCCAAACCAATTTCAAATTTTAGTTTGTTTCTTAAGTCTTTTGTTTGTACATGCAAAGAACGTGAATACATAAGAATGCAGAGACATAGCAATTATAAGAGAAAAAAAATAAAAGTCAATTCATAATCATTATATTAAGATAAATATTTTTCGAGTCATCTATAATTATTATTCAAGGACTTGTATTATAAAACTCCTTTCATAATAATTATCAGAAAGACAAATATTTTTAAGTCTTCAAAGACTTTTATTTTAAATTTTATATTATAAAAGGTTTTTTCATAATAATTATCATTGATATAAATATTTTTAAGTCTTCAAAGACTTTTATTTTAAGACTTATATTATAAAAGTCTTTTCATAATTATTATGAGACCGAAAAAAATTTTACGTCTTAAAAGACGGGACTTGTTCAGGAGCAATTCAGGATTAGTTGGAGGCCAGCATGAGCATTGCAGAAATTATAAATGAACTGCAGTTTTCATTTAAAAATAACTAAATTGTTGAATTACTTTTGCACCCAGAGTTTGAAATTTAAATCACCATTTTACAAGGTAATGACAAAAAAAATCTAAACAATGGTGTCCCTGACATCAAATCTGCTCTTGTCGCTACTTATCTGAGCATTGCCGCAAATCCGCTAAACATATTGGAGCCTTTCTTCGCCAACTCAAGCTCAATACATATCTACTTACGGTTTGTGCTTATTCCGGCTCGTTTGCTTACACTCTGGCCTTTCCGATTTGTTGTTGTCACTGTTTTTGGGTTTTGGTGCTGTACGTAATTTTTATGTTTTGTTTTAACATGCCTTCGCGTATGCATCACAATCGCATTTATGCACCCGAAATGGGTTGCCACTCATGACCATATTCGGTGTGGCATATCTTTGAATACAAATAACATTTGCAATGCAGGCGAAAAATGTAAGCAAAAAAAAATCGTACCAAAATAATAAAAACAATGTGAAAAAAGAATATTTGCCATTACAATGCACGCGCGCTGAGTGGCATTAACGATTAGCAACGCAACAGCAGCAGCAACAAAAATGCCTTTGAATTCACCGTTGCGCGCAAATGCAAAGTAGCAACAATAACGATTTGCTGTATAATCGCTGGAAAATAATACAGCGAGAAAAAGAGCAGGAAATAATATTAAGCAAATAAAAGTATAGGAAAAATTTAAATAAAATTTTAGAAGTAAAAAAGGTGCTATTGGAGAAGAAGAGCAAAAAAAGTGTTAGGAGGATAAGGCTACTATATACTCATGACAAGGTTAATAGCACAATTCTGGCAACGGTCTTTTAACTCACCAAAGCTTTTCTAAAGAAAGGAATCTTTCTATTTGCAACTACTTATCTTAAGAGCTGTTTTCTGTCTTTCGAAAACTAATTGGAAAATCTACTAAAAATTCAACCAAATTAAAAAATTTAATTTTATTTATAAAACAATTAAAACTAAAAATTAAAATAAAATTATTTAAAAAACATCTTAATAAAAAAACCTAATAAAATAAATATTTAAAATTAAATCACATCAAAAACCATCTTTTTAAAATGATAAAATCTGAAAATTAAAATTTTTTTTTAAAGAAGAGATTAAAATATATTCCTAAAAATTAAATATTTCCTTTTAAAATAGCAAATCTAAAAATCTAATTTAAATAAATAAAAATAAGAAAATAAATTAAGCAACTAAAAATTTAACTTAAAAGGAATTTATTTTTCGTTCTGCAACAAAAACCTAAGCTTAAAAAAAAAACATTAAATTAACCAAAGAAAAATATTTATGCAATAAATTTTTCAAAATTAACCAAAATATGTTCGTTCAAAACAATAAAATTTTAAAATTTAACAATCAAATTAAAAACAGAAAAAACATTAATTAACAAAATAAAGTTCCTAAAACTTTAATGCAATGTAATTTTGCTTTTGTTATTTATGGGCTTATAACAATTATATTCAACTATTTTATTGAGCTTTAGACCGTTTTTAATGAAAAATTGTGTGGAAAACTACAATAATTTACACAAAGGCTGAAGTTTAAGCTGCTATTTCGGAGATCACCACACTAACTTTGCGTAAATTTTTGTAGTTTTCTACACAATTTTTTAATTAAAACGGCCTCAAGCTCAATAAAATTGTTGAATAAAGGAAAATTAAATTAAAAAAAAAACTCAATAAAACATAGAAAAAATAAAATATAAAAATCTAAAATTAATTCCAATTTAAGAAAAAACATATTTTTAAAACCATAACATCTAAAAATTAAAAAAAAAAAATTGTTTAAATCCGCAGCCCGAAGACACGAACCTTGGATCACTCGCAAGGCACGTCAGTGACTTGCTCACTCGACCAATGCGACTGCTGGATCAGCGCAAGTAAAATTTACAAAGGCTTACTGTCATGAAAGTTGGAAAGGGAGCTTCTTTTTGTAAGGATTTCGTGCCACAATAAACAAAAGTTTTTAAGCTGTCTTCCCTCCCCTATTTCAATTGTGTAACAAAACACTGTCAACTATTTTAGCCAGAATTGCCCTGTAAATATAAAAAAAAAAATATTGCTGATGCTAAAAAAGTGATTGCCTTAAAGAATCATTCCAGTACCATTTGCTTTAATAACTTTCTGACTGTTTACATATCTTGTTTTTCCTTCCGCATTAATTAAAAATTTAGCACCTAAAAGTATTTTAAGTTTAATAGGAACCTAACAACCATATTCTTTCTTGTACCTCATGCGCGTTTTTCGTAAAATCTGTACTACAGAGCTATCTAATGAGTTTATTTTTCATTATTGAATTTTTCATCATATGCGTTCGAAACATCTCGACTCGTGCGTCAAGTAGCGTATTATAATAAAGTCTGTTTCCGTGCCACTTATCCAAGGAAAATACTGTCCAAATTTCTTTGAAATCCGTTTATTAGTTTTAGAGTCATGTTTTAACAAGGAAAACATTTTTCTGTATACAGATTATAATTTTATTCTTTTATTTATTTCACTTTTCTTATTTCGGTTTTATTTTCTTTTAGCTAATTGTTTACTTAAATTTTTATTTTACCTTTTTTCCTTTCAGCGGCACAATGTTAACGCCATTCACCATAAGACACAGTTCAGCAACAAGTAAAATTTGTTCACTGTTGTTGTTGCTGTTAGTAATTTGTCAACATGTCGCTGGCATTTTGGGCAAATCACAAATGTGCGAAGTCGAAACGGGACAAACAAATATTATATTGGACATTGAGGAGAGTCGTGGCGATTGTAAGTACAAAATAAAATTACAGCTCATTCTTAATAGAACATTAAAAAAAACGAAGCCCCCAAAGGAAAATAAAAAAACGATTTTAGGAAAATTTAGTTGATTTTTTTAGAATTGAAACTCAATCCTAACCTACTAAGGGCGCGTTCATACAGAAAGTCGAGCGGCGCCGAGCGAAGCAAGGCGAGACAAAGCGAAGCTGCTGGTGTTCACACTGAAGGAAGGAAAGCGGAGCTTTTCTTATGGACTAGGCTGCAAAGGTACCACAAAACCTACCGCCAATGAAGAGCGGCAAAAATATTTGCTCAATTTTATCCAAAAGATCAAGAGTTGAAGAATTCGTTTTTATTTGAGTATTTTGCTATTTTATTTGCAGCAGCGTCAAGAAGCAGAAAAATTAAATAGTAAATTCAAAATCAAAAACTGCTTTGCTTTCCGCTTAAAACCGCGTACGAAAAAGCTTGTTGTATGAACGAACACTTTCATATAGCTAGAGCAATTCGAAAGCTTCACTTTGCTCGACTCGACTCCGCTTTCTGTATGAACGTACCCTAATATTGTAAATGTGACATTTTATATGTTCGAATGTATGGAGATCCATCTCGCGAAAACGGCTAAACGGATTTGCATAAAATTTCGTACATAGATAGCTTATGGCACAGATTGAACAATAGCTTACTTTTTTTAAGCGCTGCCACCTGTTGAATTAATAATCACGTGGAAAATACTGAATTGATTTGCATGGAATTTTCCACACAGATATTTTATGAACTAGGTTGAAAAATAGGCTACTTTTTTTAAGAGTTGCCACTTGTTACAAAAGTTTAATTAATTTAATAATCACGCGAGAACGACTAAGCGTATTTGCATATATTTTGTGCACATATTTTGTGGCCTAAGTTGAAAAATATGCTACTTTTTTTTAATTTACCACCTGTTAAAAAAGCTTTATTAAATTAATAAGGACACGGAAGCGCCTAAATTTTCCACACAGATATTTTATGATTTTGATTCAAAGACAAGACTACTTTATTAAAGAGTTGCCACCTGTTAAAAGGTTTAATTAAATTAATGAAATCAAGCAAATATTACAATACAGTTGTCAATCGAAAAAAAGTTTAAGAGAACTTAATTTCGAAGATATATTTGAAGAGGGTTGCCACTAAATTGGCTAAATTCTTAACCACTTTCCCGGTCGGGACCAAATTTGGCACACTTACTACGGATTCCCCAAGAATGATCTTAAAGCATAGACAGACGGCAGCGTTGATCCAAATCAACTCGTTAATTCGGAATTTTCTAGGGAATTAACTACAGTTGATCCGGATTAAGCCCTAGATTGAATTCCCAAACTTAACTCGGATCAAGGGAATATTCAATTGTTAATGCTTTTAGACTGAAAATAATTCCGGTAAATCAAGAAGGTGTGGCCCCTGTGTAAAATGATTTTTTCATTTTCATCTCCTATTTTACATTTTTAAACAAATTATTTTTCAAGTAAATTTTTATTTTTATCAGTTGTCTACCTTTCATAATGCATCTTATGAGAGCTCTTTATTAACATTTTATTAAGTGTTAATTTTTCTTATAGAAATAGTAAATGCTTAGCTCATTTATCAAACATTTTTTTTTACCGTAAGCACACTAAGAACCAATTCCTGAGAATGCGAAAGTTGCATAAGGAAGCATTACCTTATTTTGTGCTGCAGATAATACACGTAACATGTTATTCAAATGCATACATATGTGTATGTATGTAGATTTTAATATAGATATAAGCATAGTCATCAACTTGTGTTCGTTCATTTCCAGCGATTTGCTAAATTAATTAAATTTACTAGCCAACTCCTGTAGTGATATGATTAAATGACTACCATTTTTCTTCATCACTTTGCACCGGTTTGCTGCTTGCACGCTTACAAATATTTATTTTCAAAAATCGTTTACTTGCATAAAGCTAAAGTTCTACCATTTTTTTATTAATTTGATTTTTCTATTTATTATTTTTCTCTTGATGCGCTAGCTAGATGTTGCAAATAGCGCAACATATTTTTTAGGGCTAACAAGCATCATTAATCAAATATGTAGCAAACTGCATATGCAGGCAGATATAATTTTAACAAAAAAAAAACAACGGCAAGAGCAACAAGAAAAGCAACTGCAGCAATATTGGCATTCATGATTCACTAAGCAAAGTTGATTGCAAGCCAGCAACGCCAAGTTGTGGTCAAACATCACTTGTCGTAATGGTAATAGTAATAATGAAACGTATAATAATAAAAGCCATACAATTTTCTTTTATGTATGTACTACAAAAGGACTACTTGGAGGATAGAAAAGGAAAGGTGAAGTATACGCCCTGACAGTCGGGTGGCCGTGGGGGGTTGTAAGGCGATGCAGCGGCGTCCACCGAGCTACTCAAAAATTATCGCACAAAATCAACGCATCCATTTCAGCCGCAGCAAATAAACTTATCGCATATTTGTAATTTGCAACTTGGAGGCAACTGCAACAAAAACAAGTGGCTACTGCTGTACATCTTACAAGTTGGTTGTGAATGAGTTTCGTGGCTGTAGTTTACCGGCCTTCTGGCCACTATACCTATTAGCGTGCAATAAATGAATCAGTTTCATAGCAATTTCAACAAGTCTGCAATAGGCGGCGAGCAGCAACAGCAACAACAACACGTAGCGACATCAGCAAATGCAGTTACAGCAGCGCAGAAAAAGAAAACTTAATTACAAATAAAAAAGCGCAAAGCGAAAAATATTACAACATAAATGTTTATATGCATGCGGTGATGATGATGCGTTGCAAGTTGCAAGTTGCAAGTTGAAATGTAAACGAGTGAGCGCCACCGATAAGCAAACGAATGCGAAGGGATCGGGTACTGGCAACAGAATTGCATTCGCTGCTGTCAAGGAGCGCAGTGTGCGGAGTGCGGAGTGCGGTGTGCATTAAGTTGCACGTGACGCCATTTAAAGTCGTCTACCAATTCGCCACAAATGCGTTTGCAAACCCTCCAGCATACATACATTCATATGTATGTAAAATACAAGTACACTACACTTACATACATACATATATGCATGTGTGTAGTTATCAAGCGCGGCGCATTGCTTCTTCATACCTTTATGTGATACACACTTGGATTGCTTGTTGTCTGCATATCTTGTTGCAAGTTGCCAAGTGTTGTATGTTGTAGATTACGTCGTGCGTGCCACTGCGAGCACTATTATTAAGGTGTTGTTGCTGAGTTGTTGTTTTTGCTTGTTTCACTATTGCGATTGTGTTGCGATAGCAAAAGGAGATCAATTTACTTTAATGCGGCTGCCACTACTATACTGTTGCACTTACATACATACATATAAGTAAGAGTGGAACAACAAAAAAATAAATAAAAATCAAAAGTAATAACAAAAATCTAGACAAAGTATTATTTTAATTTTTTTTTTCTTTCATTGCCTCTGCACTTCTTTGCTCAACATATGCGCATGCATACAATGTGGCTCGTCTTTCTCGCTCCATTATTATGGCACTGCATATCCTGCAGCTATTTGGGACTCAATTCTTTGATATTGTATGCATCGTTCGGCTGCAACAGTGTTCCATGAAAAGGAATTGTGCATAAATGTGGTTTACATAAATATTGGTATAATTTATAAAAAAAAAAAAATTATTGCATAATAAAAAAGAAAAGATACCAGCTAGCGACAAATTACCTCTTCTCGAAGCTAGAAAAACCGAATAATTTTAGGCACTATGTGCTGTCCAATTCTTTCACTGGTATTATACTAGAATTTTTTGCACAACCTTACGACATATTTTTCATCCTGGTCCTCACGCCATAAAGGGGTCCAAGGGGGTCCATCCGCCAATAGGGCCAATACGAGAGTGTCATTCACATCGACTACCTTTTAAAGAGTAAAACGATCGCCGGCAAAGAATATTCTATGCTGTTGGACAAATTCAGCTTTTATTTTGGCCCTCACTGTGACTATTTTAATGTTCCCGAAGTTCCAATAAAACAAAGCTCTTTTAAAACACATATGTAAGTTAAACCTGTTATTTGGTAGTGATAAAGAAATTATAAGGGCGGTGAACAAAATGTACTGAGCTGAGGGAGAGATTATTAAGAAATAATATGCCTTTTTACCGAAAAAAAAAATAGTTTTATGCAAAACTTACTGCCTTAAAAAGCTTCTCTAATCTCATCGCATGTACTCTTTTATTGTCGAGATTCTTACCGATATTTTCCGATAAACTAATCAAAATATTTATCCAAAACTTTGCAAGTGTAATTCATGATCGATGTCCATATTACTATAAAAATAATTATCGATACTTTTGAGGGTTCGCTATCGATAAATATCGCATTGTTTTCATGCTATTTTTGCTTTATTACGCGTAGAAGGGGTTTACTTCTGATAACTTCGTCAAAAATATCACTCACTGATTTATTAATCAAGCGCCTTAGCTGTAAAAAAAGTCGTGGCTAGGTTAAATATTTTACCAATTTAGTAACCTTCATTAAATTCTAGCCTATTCAAAGCCTATTCAAGGAACATTTTTTGGGAAAAAGTAAACTGGCATTTTAGTCAATGCTGAAGAGCAATTAGGACCAATTTTCTATGTATCTAATCTGCAGTTTTATTAAATTTTTCTGCAACAGCTAACCACAGTGCTACACTTCAGCTTAGTCCTTTATCCGCTTTTTTTCTTTTTCCACACACTACCTTTTGTGGTTTGTCGGTTTTTATTAACAAAGAGAAATCGTTTTTAAACAATACTTTGATTGTTACGCCATTGTTGAGTGCCACGAGTACATATCTAGCATTGGAAACGACAACAACAGAAAAGATATACAGAAAATACAAATTCATAGCAGACAGCAAGCAGCCTTCTGCCAGCAATCGCATCAGCGTTGAGATCTTCAAATTTATTGCATGTGTTAGTTAGATGGCACACATACAAACACATGCACACACTTCCCTCTACTTCATTTCATTTGCGCATCTCTGATATCAATTTATTTATTTAATTTTTTTTTGTTGCTCGTACTCTTCCTTTTTTTACCACTGTCTTCCTTTTAACCATTACAATGGAAAATTGAATAAGCCATCGGCGATGAAATGAAGAATATTGGCGTGATTGCAGTTAAATTAACAATTGCTTTTTGTAAGCTTAACATATATTTACTCATATGTACATATATATGCATCTATATAAAGGCTTATAACTAACGCACACACACACCTACATATCTATCTATCATCGCTGCCACACTAATAGTTATTTGTTGCAAGCACAAAATATTGCGATAAACCATAAACGTTGCGATTGCCATTTTCCACAAACGCATACATACACAAACATCCAGTCGACTATTGTTTCATGTGTCTGTTTATTTCCCATTTTACATTTAGTTAGTTACGTGAAAATTGTTTTGGCATCCTTCCTGGACTGCTTGAATAAGTGCCCCGCACCATATTACGCTGTAGGCTATTAAACGAACGTGCCACAAACTGGGAGGTATTTACTTTTTCATTGTTTGCTGCGGGAAATTGATACAATTTTTCACATTTCGTTTACGCTTTAGAAATTTGTATTTATTTTTCTGCGCAGTATTTGGCGCTTTACTATTTTCTAAAGTAGTCGCAAATATGTACATCTGTATGCATGTCTGTATGTCTGTAGTTATATATTGTTTTTATAGGAGCATTCAACGAGGTGCCTAAACTTTCAGCTGAAATAAAGCAAATTGTTTAAGAGCGAGTATTTGAAAAGAGTTAGTATTTGGTTTGCTTGATTTGAGCGCACTACTTGACGCCTACGCGAATTTTCATCTGCGCATGACATCATGAACATCTGAAGGAGCCCACCTGAGTTCTGCTTTGATAGGCCTTGCTGCGCATAAGTCAAAGTGAGAACCCATAATACCTTTGGCCATACTCACAACGCACCTAAGCAATTTAGTAGGTCTAACCAGTCTCTGAATAAGTATATATTAAATGCGTATCTTTTGATCAAGTCAGGTCTAAAATCTGACTCAAGCTTGTGCCGGTAGACCCGGTTTTTTTTTTTTGTTAAATACTTTCGCTAGACCCACTCTTATTGGAGATCTTGACTTCCTCATTGCTTTTTTATTTCAGTAGATGATTGTGTTAAGACCCCGCACATTTTGGACCTTTTCCACAGCTTTACGTCTTTCATTGGCGCTAATTCAACTGCGACTTTTAACCGAATGTCCTCCTTCAAAACCCCCTCCCTTGAACTCCTGAACTGTGAGGTAGCCAGATGACAAGAGGCTCATCGGTGTTTGGGGTGGCCTTAGAGGCGGTTTACTGTAATAACACCCTAAACCTTAACTCAGGCCAATAAGCAGGGCCTGTCTTTGTCAACAGAGAGCTCCTTAGATATATATTGTGCTCCACTTATCTATAGCATTCATTACATTGGTAGACACTTTGATGTTTCTTAGTTCTCGAAGTATTGGCGGACTTTTTATTACATAGTAAGTGCTGAATAAGTCTGCAGAAATCTGTTTTGCAGGGCTTCGAACTTGACGATCATACTATCAATCGTCCAATTACCCGTCAGCAACGTTGTGTAATTTATGTGGAAACGTCTGGAATTTATGTGGAAACGTCTGGCCCT
>NW_016158533.1:119893-126535 GCF_001687245.7 Rhagoletis zephyria | reverse complement strand
ACACACATTCTCAAGCTATATGTATGTACATTGTACATACAAGCCATGCATACATACTTTTTTAAGAGATAGCTATAAGGTCAGTTAACTTTTTAAACAAACATTTCATTTTAAAAACTACTGAAAACGAAATTATTATTCAACTTGTTTGCTTTACTCGTAAAAACCAAAGCAAATTATGACAAGAGCACACATAAAATCCAACAAGAAATCAACATCAACACCACCGCTAACTAGTTTACTAAAAATAAATTTAAAAAAAAAAACCAATGTTGCCAGCTCAGTTGCACATTAAATTATGCTGCTGCTGTTCGCTGCTGGTACACTGGTACAGCAACTGACAACGTAATTAAAAATGTATAAAGTCGTAGTTGTAGATAGATTATTTGAAAAATTATATTTCTTTGCTTCGCTTTATTTTACTTCTCTTTTGCGGGAAATTGTATTGCTTTACCGCTAAATGTGTGCTATAAACCTTAAGTTTATATTGCAACACATGCGCTGCGGTTTCGTTTATGAGTTCAATTAACTAAAAAAAAATGTTGAAGATTTTATAAAATTTTTTGTTTTTGCATTTACCGAATTTGAAAAATAGTAATCAAAAACTAGAATAATAATAAAATTTACTATTATTAAAAGTTAAATAAAACTCTCTAAAAACGATTTTTTTAGTTTTTACTAATCAACTATAAATTTCTGAGCACATTTTTATTGGAATCTATTTATCTATTTTTTCAATGTAATAGATACAAATACTTATATTCTAATAATCTATGACTTTACATGTATTTTTTCTAGTTTAGATTTTCAACTTACTATCACATGCTGTTGTAAAACAAAAAAAATGTTTTCTGTATGCAAAGCTTCTTTGGCTAACTTATCTTTTCAATTTAAACACAATAACTTAAACAATCGTTCGCATGGTAATTTTTTAAAGTTAAAAGTATTTTATTTTTACTTTTTACAATTTTTATACAAATATTTTTCATGTTACATGAAAACAAAACTATATACATATGTAAATTATCAACGTTTCAAACTATTCACCAAATTTCAACAAAATATCCTAAAATTTCAATTTAATCTGAGCTGGGAGAAAATTTTCGCAGTTTTGTAGCCTTTAAAATTTTTAATTTATTCCATATTTTTTAATAAGCTATGTATTCGTGCAAATTTTTACAACTTTTTCTGACTGCCAGTCTTTTGCCCTCTTTTCTATAACAAGTGAAATTTATAAAAACTCGCATTTTTTTTTTGGAATTTTTTTATGAGCGGTCGTTTTCATTTTCTTCCATTATAAAGATAAGTCGGTAATAGTTTGGAGTGATACCGCACAAAGTGGTTCTTAAAAAGTCGTGGAACTTATCCCGAAAGCATCTGTAAGAAGATTTGAAAAGGTCCGTTACTTGTCCCAAAATGATGCCAAACTAATCCAGAAGTAGTCCTGAAACAGCCGCGAACTATCCCTAAATGGTCCTGAAATATGGCTGATCCAGTCCGGAAATGGGCCTGAGCTGACCCCGAAACGAATTCAAACTAGCCCCGAAATATACTTTAAATAGTCCTAAACTAGTCTCAAAAGCTTTGAAAAGGGCCTGAAATAATCGTGAACAGGTCCCGAAAAATAACTCGAACTAGTCCCCAAATAAATTTTAAGTTGGCCTGAACTAGTCTCAAATGCACTGAACTATTCCAGAAACTGTCTCGAAATAGCTCCGAAATGGTCTGAAATAGTCCTAACCAGGTCCCGAAATGGCCCTGGTATACCACTGAACTACTCCACAGTTATTCATTTGTCTACGCAAGAAGCAGTTACAGATGTTCTGCTGGGTTGCACCAGAAGCAGTTACAAATTTTCTGCTGGGTTAAGGCAAATTATATCCATATCGAGAGCGAAGATGTTTAGATATCAAACTTTATTACAAGTTAACTCAAATTTGAGGCTATAAAACTGCATACGCTTAAATTTTCTAAAAATTCAGATTAAAAAGTTTGAAATTTTGATGAAATTTTTGGGGATTTTTGAATTCTTTTTAATTTTCAATAATGTTTGAAATTTTGATNGTTTGAAATTTTGATGAAATTTTTTGGGATTTTTGAATTCTTTTTAATTTTCAATAATGTTTGAAATTTTGATTCATATGGCCATGGTCACAGTGGTCATAACTTACTAGTATTTTAATTATTATTATTTTTTTTTTTTCTATTTTAGACTCCTGGCTTCTTTGGCAACCTTTACAATGTATACACATATTCCTTATTCCCTCCTTGACTCCACTCAGCAATGTATTCTGTAAACTAACCATGCTCAGCACAAACTAATGTTTTAAGTTGAGTGAATCGTAATTTTTCGTATTTAGCCAAGTTATGCTAGCAAAATATTTTGTATTATTATTATTAAGCTATTTTGTTACTTATTGCAAGCAAAATTATTTAATATTTTTGTTTTATCGTACATATTGCATACTTTTAGGCATTTCTAACTTACTTTTGTTCTTGCATGAAGCAATAAGTGTTACTAACAGCCGTATTCCAACACATTTCAAAATTCAACTCATCTCTGTTGGGATAATAACTGAGCCTAAAAATATGCCATAACAACTGTGCTACTAAAAATGAAAACTGCATATATCAAAAGAATCTACCCATCTTTTCTCACAGTTCCATTCGTCTGTCGATGACAATTCTCATTTTTGCGGCACAGTTTGAGGGCGCAGCATTCAGAAAATTGTCATGTGATGAGTTTTGGCATAGGCTTGGAGCTAGGGCTGTCTGGCGCTTCAAATTTAATTCATTGGGCATAGTTTTGAACGCAATAGTTATCACAACTGTAATGAGATTAATTCTGTATTGCTTTGGAATAGGGCTGTAAATTCTATTTAAAAAAAAAAAAAATTTTAACGCCTATTATTAAAACTTTTTTCTTACTTTTTGCTTGTATGCGCTGATCCTATTATTTTTTTTTAATTTCAAAACAAAACTGCAAAATAATCATTTCGTGAGTCGTATACAATTTTTCTATCTGTAAAAGACTTTTTAACAATTTTGTACAAATTTTTGTCTGCCGCATTTCGACTGACTTTTGTAAAAATTTCTTTATATTTCCTTTAATTTTTTAATGACTATTTCAGAATTTATTTTCGCTAAATAACAGTCATATCTATATATGTATATATTTTCATATGCTAGATGGTCACAATTTCATTTTTTACATATTTATTAATAATTACCTCCATATATATATACATATATCTAAGTAGTAGTAAAATTTATTATTTAGAGCATAAGTCAGATTTTAGTTTTACGTGTTTTTATTTATAAGAGTACAAATTCATAAAAGTAGTATATATCAGTAATAATAACTGGAAATTATTCCGTATATTTTATATGGCATAAGATTTCTTTTAAAATGTTTTCAAAACTAAATCTAGAATTTAAAGCAATTCAAATCAGCATTTCCTTTGTTTCTCAATTCGATAGGGCTACACAAGCCACCCGATGTAGCTCTAAGCTGTAGGAAGATTTACGTAATTTATATTCCTAAGACGGGGTAACATCGTCAAGCTTCTGTTAAAAATTGGGGATCAATAATCCGAATGTCTTTTAAAATCTCCACCTAAGAGGGGAGTCACGGAGGCCGCTCTTCATAAAAGTATTTGCAGGATGGAGCGCTCGCTTCACCGCAAACAGTTTGGGTGTCGATTCCCTCCAGGAAGCACTTACATAAGAGGGCTGTATCGCTGCATCCGGTAGTAAATTGTATTTATTTTTAGGGGCACAGTAATTCATGCCGCATTAGGTTCCCACGGCAAGTCCGTATATCCAGTGAAGGGTCCCCAGCAAGGAGGAGTGCTTTCATCGTTACTATGGTTACTATGGTTTGTGGTCTTAAACAAACGGAAAGCAAACCGAGACTCTCAGAGAATTGAGGCTGCGGTTTAGCGAAACTCGTATCTGATCAATTTCCTTCGGTTTTAAGCAAAATTATGGAGGATACTCTAAAAAAGTAAGTTCGTTTAAAGTGAATCCGAAGAAAACCAAAAGAATGCTAGAAGACAGATGGGTATGGATTGAAGTCAAAAATTTGACACTGGATGTACGGAGCTCTGTTATAATAGTCAGATTTAGGTAAGGATTACATTCCTAGCTGCTGAAAGCGCAAAGGATGCATCGAAATGCTGCCCAAGGGAATTTCTGAACGCTCTGCTCGTGTTTACTACTTATAAATATTTTTTGTAACAGCACAATCAGCCCTCGGACTTTAGGTTACTGGAAAGAAATGCATTTCGGGCATAATGCCAGCTAAGTAAAATCAGCTGAGGTGGTGTTGGGCAGAATCGTATTGGATTACCAGACTGAGCCTCCTAAAACCTGGTCTGTGATAGGAATGAGCAAAAAAAAATAACCAGTTCCGCTGCAACTGTAAAACATAGGCCAAAGTCTTCAGTCCCGAAACATCGCTTACGAGATGGTACCGGAATATGTACAGAAATTAAACAATTCCCTAGAGTAGTGCATCGAAATGGCGATAAATCGCGGTAGTTGTATCCCAGACGAAGGTCTAGAACCAACCTATATATAATATATCGCAGATATGTAGGTCTTTCCTGCTACTATTAGCCACCTTTTTTCCAGTGCCGAGTGGTATAGCTCAAAGGCACAAGAACCTCCTCTGCCTCTGAGACATCCAGAGCTGACCCGTTCCTGGCTAGTACGTCGACCATGCCATTGCCATGAACTCTGCTATGACTCGACACCGAAAGCCTGTCAGCTAAAGCCATAACGTTCTGTCTGTACTGTTTTATTATGCTGGCGGTGGTGCTTATAGAGCCAAGTGCCTTGATCGCTGCCTAACTATTTTGCACGCCTCTTTGATGGCAAACACCTCTGCTGGAAAAACACTGGCCGAATCGGGTAATCGAATAGACTCTTCGATTTGGAGGTCGGTTTAAAAAATTCCCACCCCTATGCCACAATTCTTTTTTTGGGCCGACCGTTAAAATAAATACTTCGAAGCGTTCAGTAAAAATAGGCTCATTCCAAATTCTTTCTCGGTTGAAACATCGTGCCGAAGTTTTTCTTGAAGAGAAGCGGACCACAGCAATTCTTACAGGAATACATGCCGTTTTTAGGTGGCCATAATCTTTCCTACTACTCATTGCAAGGTATTGAAGCATTTACTTCTAGATTTCTAAATTAAACATAGATCAACAAAGATTTGTAACCGAATTAAGGGTTGTAAATCCAGAGTCGTCTTAGTAGATAAATTTTTTGACTAATTGATGTCATTTATCTAAACCTTTAATCAGTATGTGATTTTAATCTTAAATAAATAGAGAAAAAATAAGGCAACTTATTTAAGCTTTTAGCGTTATTTTTCTCTTTAAATCGAAAACAGGTTTATAAAAGCAATTTAACAAGAAATCTTATAGCGCCTAGTAAGCTACATACTTATTTATATGAAGTAGGATTTTTATTTTATTTATAAAGTTTTTACAATAGTTTATTATGAAAATATTTTAATTACCATATTTTACTAACCGCAAATTCTTTCCTCTCATCTTGTCAAACACAAAACCAAAAATATGCGCATGAACTCATAATGAAAACACCAAAAGGAATGGAATGACTATAATCTACGATGGAATGAAACTGAATATGGAGGCGTGAAAGATCTGCGGATAACACCGAATAAGCTGTGGAAGCCGGATGTGCTGATGTACAACAGGTGAGTTGAAGGGGGGATAATAGGAACAGAAAATTACAATTAACACAATCCACTGTTAGGTGAAAAAGAAAGGTGAATAGAGAATAAGAAAAAGAATAAGAAGATAAGGAAGCTAAACAAATTAAAAGTAGAATAGCAGAAAGCTCTGTGCAAAATTAAAATAAATAAATAAAAAAATCCGCACAGAAAAAATTAGTTACAAAAAAATACAAGTACAATAATTAGCTAGTAAAAAAGGAAGAAAAACCGGAAAGCAGTTAGCATAGGAAACTTACGCCAAAATGTCATTCGAACACAAACACAACCACAAATTAAAACACACTAGCCTAACGGTTAACATTTAAACTTTAAGGGGGTTGTCTAACAAATTAATAACTATGTACTTATTTACTTACTGCAATAAAAACCAACCGCCTATCATTTGCTTAGCGCATAAATTGTACATATAAAAAATATGCATTTATCTATGTCTATGTATAACATTTCAAAAAAATAACATCTGTAACTAAAAATTTTTATTCGGAGTATAATTTAGGAAATTTTAGGCAAAAAAAGAACAGTTTTTGCCACAAAAGGTAAGCTCTTATTTGCATATATGTGCGCAGCGCTTTTTGACTGTATTTAATAACCAAAAACCAAAACAAAAAAATACACAAATAAATATAAAAATATTTTTTAACCCTAACAACTGCATCCTTATTGGAAAAACTAGCTATATATTTTATATTATGATACTATTGCTGTTTGAGTTTTAAAGCTTTCCGCTGACTTTGTGTCCGTCCTTTTATATCTGTGCTTAAGCTTTTAGGTTGCTTTCACTTATATTTTTAGCAAATTTTCACTAACAAATTGTTTGGTTTTTAATGAAAATTCTTTGAGTTATGTGCAATCATGGTAAAACTTTTTTTTTTTTT
>NW_016158533.1:80095-115062 GCF_001687245.7 Rhagoletis zephyria | reverse complement strand
CTTTCACATCTTGAATGTTTGTGCAGACAGTCAGTAGTTCCTCATACATTGTTAATGGAACTTCACCAGTCTCATTACTCATACGGTTTGGTACGGTTCCTGTTCTTTGGGGAAATAATGTCGTGATTATGTTACGCAGTATTTTTGATCACTATCGCACTTGCTGTTGTTTATATCAGTTTTGAGATTCTTTCTTGCCACCCTAAGCGTTTGTGGTGTGTTTTTTGATCGACCCACTTTCTATATACTCCCTCAGTCATAGTTCAATGGCATGTCCCTCGACCTGAAAGCCAGAGTTAACTTACCCCATAATCCACGACTGCCTGATGGGAAGGAGTGCAACTTGGTAGAATGGAACTATCGACAAATAGCTTCTACCACAGTTGCCTTGACGAGGAATTAATGGAAAGCGTAGTGTTCTTTGTCACTGCCCTGCCTCATCGAGTGTTAGAAGACGCTCACTTCACCATCACCTCCTTGGCTGTCTGGTGAATTATCGCGTTTTATTCACGTAACCAAATGGTTCTACTGCTAGGTGAGCAGACGCGATCGAAGAAGAGCTCTCGAACGGTACCACAATGGGCGTACCGGCTCTAAGTATGCCTCTCTTCTCTACAGGCAGCCACTTCAACCCAACCTAAGCTATCGCATATCCCCCTTACCAGTTTAGTTCTTCTGTTCCAGATTCGCTCCATTAGTTTCCGGCAGGTACAGATGGATGGCCTTATTTAAGTGCGGATGTCATCAAATAAAACTACCAAACACTGGAGGTCTTTAGAGAATTGCAGCTTAATTCAAACTATTTTTTTTTTAAGAAATATTTACAAAACCAAAATTTTGGCCTAAATCAAACAAAGCGCTTAGAAACTCCCAACGCTCAATGGTGCCGCTAAAAATAATGAAATGAAAAAAATTTGTTAAGTGGCGCCGTTTATCAAGTATAGCCTACTTTTATTAGCCTTTATGTTCTGCCAATTTTTTTTCCTCAAATAACTGAAATAATTTTACTGCTATGTATTTTTTACTTCAAACCTTACATTAAAACTAACACTTTTTTTATTATGTGACTTTGTTGTTTTATATATAAAAAATTGTATGTATTTTAAGTGTATAGGTTTTTAATTGTAATTTCATACCTATAATTATGAAATTAAACANATTAAACTAACACTTTTTTTATTATGTGACTTTGTTGTTTTATATATAAAAAATTGTATGTGTTTTAAGTGTATAGGTTTTTAATTGTAATTTCATACCTATAATTATGAAATTAAACATTTTCACAACTTTAAAAAATTTATTTCAATACCTACAATTTAAATGCTAAACTCATTTACAAAAAAAAATACTAGCAATAAACATCACCAATTTAAAAGTATAACACAATGCTTTAGTAAAAAAAAAACCAAACAGCTAAAATCCTACAACAAAAAAATATATTTTTTTTTATTGTAAGTAAATACAAAATAAGCGTCGAAAATTTGTTTGATTTCAATAAGAGTAGTTAACACGCAGTGGTCTAGTGGGAGTGTACATTGTCAGCTTGCCGTTTATGTGGGCCTCACATTGTATTTATGTATGTTTTTTAAACGAAACTAAAAAACCAATATAAAAGCTAAAAATACAGGATTTTGTAAAGCAAAGCACTAAAAAAAAATACTCCACACATTTGCTTAAAAAATCCATATTAAATCGCATAAATGCCATCATCTCNCTGTTTTTTAAACGAAACTAAAAAACCAATATAAAAGCTAAAAATACAGGATTTTGTAAAGCAAAGCACTAAACTCAACACATTTGCTTAAAAAATCCATATTAAATCGCATAAATGCCATCATCTCTAAATAAAATGGAAGAAATAAATGAAAATCAGCACACAGCTAATTTACAACTAACTACTAACCTTAATCCAAAACCTACACACACACACACACGCATACACACGCATACACCCACACACCCGCACACGCACCCACCCAAAAGGTTTAACCAGCATATTATGCAAGTTATTGTTCCAAAACAAAAACAAAAACAAAAACNTCTAAATAAAATGGAAGAAATAAATGAAAATCAGCACACAGCTAATTTACAACTAACTACTAACCTTAATCCAAAACCTACACACACACACACACGCATACACACGCATACACCCACACACCCGCACACGCACCCACCCAAAAGGTTTAACCAGCATATTATGCAAGTTATTGTTCCAAAACAAAAACAAAAACAAAAACAAAAACCAAGAGAAAACCAAGTTTGATTTTAGCAAATTGCCAAACACGAGACCACAACCGAAATGTTTGAAATTTAGCAAAACGATTGCTCCGAAAAAAAAAACAATAAAAAAAATTTGTTTTTTGCAAAGAAGAAATAATATCTATGCGAAGTAAAATATTTTCGCAAACAAAAAAAATTATTAGCACCTTTGAAACAATACGCTGGTGTAATATAACTGGNAACAATAAAAAAAATTTGTTTTTTGCAAAGAAGAAATAATATCTATGCGAAGTAAAATATTTTCGCAAACAAAAAAATTATTAGCACCTTTGAAACAATACGCTGGTGTAATATAACTGGTTAAACGGTCAATACTTGAATTTATTTACCCGAAAAATTATTCAACTTCGAATAACAACTGTCTTGCATGCTTTCGGGCGAAATAAATTACAAGTATTGCACACGATAAAATCAAATCCCTCAAATTATTCTAGTACGAAAAAAAATTAAACCGCTAAAAAACAGCAAGAGGCGTTTCAATAATAAGCGCCAAGTAAATAACCGCAAATGAAATTTAACCAAAAAAAACGCGCATACAGCCGCTAAATAAATAATTTTTCATGCAAACATACATAATTAAATCGACTCTTGATTAAATAAGGAAATGCATTAAAAAGTACACAAGATTAAATAAAGATCAACAATAAAAAATAAAAAAACACTTGTAAAAGTACAGCAATTTTTATAGATTTAAATTTACGCACACATACTCATGTACATATGCTGCCTCATCATATCGCATAGAGACATTTATATGTACATATTCGGCTGCATATCCCAATAAGCATTTGAATTATTTTCGGTTACTAGCCTTGCATTTCGTCCAACACACATCGTTTGATGTGCCCCTAGGTCATAAAAAAACTGACCTGAATCCAATATGCCTTCGGCTTNAACACTTGTAAAAGTACAGCAATTTTTATAGATTTAAATTTACGCACACATACTCATGTACACATGCTGCCTCATCATATCGCATAGAGACATTTATGTATATGTACATATTCGGCTGCATATCCCAATAAGCATTTGAATTATTTTCGGTTACTAGCCTTGCATTTCGTCCAACACACATCGTTTGATATGCCCCTAGGTCATAAAAAAACTGACCTGAATCCAATATGCCTTCGGCTTCTTTATGGAATCCTTAAAGACCCTAGGAAGCTTTAAAATGAATTAATCTTTATCTAACCCATGCCGGACAGTCAAAAAGAATGTGTACTGATATCTCATAGTCCTTAAGGCAGCGTCAGCATTCCTTATCGTGACCAGTTAGGTACACGGATATTATGTCATTTCTCTTTAAAAGAAAATTAACTTCTCCATTTTAGGGGTTGCCATAAAGGGATTGTTCCCTGTGTGACCCACCATCGCTCTCCAGTACCTACTACTTTCAGAGTGTAGCCCCTCAGTGATTATAGCTCTTGAAGAGTTATGATCTTTTTCTTAGGGAGGGATGCAAAGCACAGGATAAAAAAAAATACTCATTTATTATATACGGGAATAGGTTAAATATCTAGGTATAATTCTGTATAGGGAATGAAATTGAGGTCCTAGCATCGGGGAGAGTTCCTGCGATGCACAGATCTATGTCAGCATTTTATTGGGAGCCTCGACCCACTGAGTAGCCATAAGGTCAGCTCCGAAATCCAATTTCTATTTTTCAATACCGTACGGGACTGGATATTTCCATTAATCCACCTGCTTCCCTGCCCACACTATCGTTTCCTTAACATGGAAATCCAACCAAAACGGGGTTATTGGTTAGAATATTAGTGTGACCGAAGGGTCGACTCAGCGTATTAAAAAAAAACTCTGAGACCAGACTTTGATCATTGAGAATAGTTTTGACTATTTTTCTTTGTTTAAAAAATGTTTTTAGATTTTCTATGAAAATATAGCTTATTATCTAAATAACCATGTAAATCAAAATTTCAAACTTTGTAGAACATTTATAAAAGTTCGGCAAATTTTAATGAATGCCCATAAAAATTGTAAACTTTTAAATGAAAGGAAAATAGCCAAAGAATACTAAAATGTCTCTGCCCTATCTGTATTTTCGCCACTCTATATAGGTTTACNTCAGACTTTGATCATTGAGAATAGTTTTGACTATTTTTCTTTGTTTAAAAAAGATTTTTAGATTTTCTATGAAAATATAGCTTATTATCTAAATAACCATGTAAATCAAAATTTCAAACTTTGTAGAACATTTATAAAAGTTCGACAAATTTTAATGAATGTCCATAAAAATTGTAAACTTTTAAATGAAAGGAAAATAGCCAAAGAATGCTAAAATGTCTCTGCCCTATCTGTATTTTCGCCACTCTATATAGGTTTACCTGAAAATAAGAAATTGTCTAAGTGTCAGTTGAGTTCAAAGCTGCAGTGTCAATCAAAAAAAATAATAATCAAATATATTTACATACTTCATGTTTGCTGGGATATAGCAGCTATACGTGCATCTTCCAAAAAAAAAAAAGCTACGCATCACGCTCACTTACGCGCTCATGCAACATCAAGTCACTCACATACATACATGCTTATCGTTTCTCTTACCCACCAACACTCCCCCCCCCCCCCCTCCCTCTTCCTCCACCATACCAATGAAAGAAATAAAATTTCACACTTCAGCTTGCAACTAATTTACTGGAAACAGCCAAATATTAAAAAACATACACATAGCTTTAATAAAAACAAACACACATGTTAAAATAATAAAAAACATTTTAATAAAAATATGTACGTATGTATATATTAAAAGGAGGCTTAACCACGTATTGTATATGTATTGTAAATGTATAATGTGTATTATATTGCGCAATTTACATAAATTAAATTGCTGTTTTTTTTTTGTTGTGGTTATTTGTTTTTGTTATTTTTTTTTTTTTTTGTTGTTGTCATTCAATGAAATCATTTCTTTCCTGTGTGAAGCTTCAACACCGTTAGCTGTTATTCTCTGTTAGATTGTTTCCGTTCAACTTTTCATGGATAAAAGTTTTTCGAATACACATTCGAATACAATTTCTCGCTCGATTTTCGATAGTACATACATATATCGTTGCGTTTTGGGTTTTATTTATTCAGCCACTTAAATAGGCGTTAAGTGTTGTAGCTTAATTCCACAATGCGCACAATGAACTTATATAAATAAACCATGAATTTAATTAAAAATTATGCGTGAAAATACATTTTTTGTTCTTTCGATTTCAATTGCTAGCAATTGAGTTAATTAGGATATACGAGTATTTATCTAAAGAAAATACACACACACGCTTAAGCAATAAATTATTTAACTAAAAACATTTCAAGGTTAATAAACACATTACTAAATAATTAGTTGTTAAGTAGCTAAATTAAAAATAGATATTAAAATAAAAAATACTTTTAATACCAGCAGCATGTAGGAGCAGGATATACGAGTATTTATGTAAAGAAAATACACACACACGCTTAAGCAATAAATTATTTAACTAAAAAATTTTAAGGTTAATAAACACATTACTAAATAATTAGTTGTTAAGTTACTAAGTAAAAAATAGATATGAAAATAAAAAATACTTTTAATACCAGCAGCATGCATTTGTTAAGCTAATTAGCACACAAACTTATTAAATACTCATTGCAGATTAGATATGAAGCTGAGCTTTAAAGCGGCAAATGAATTAAGCTCCTGAGAAGCCTCTACAGTTAAACGAATTTAGCTACTAAATTGGCGCATTTTGAACTTTGTTCAACCTTTTGATTACAGTGGAATTGCATTAAAATTTGATGGGGTACGTTCTGCTTTACAATTTATAGCCTTTTTGCGAAAATTTCTAACGATAAGGAATCAAAGAAAACTTTAAAAGAAAGAAAAGTGTGTGAATGGGCAAATGAAAAGTGTTTTTTATGAAATATGAGCTGGAAAGAATTTTACTCATATGCCATGTATGAGTATGCAATTTTTAAATTTTTCCCTGTTGAAGTTCATTCACAATGAAAGCTTAAAATGAAAATATCTTGGAAAATTACTTAACCTAGAAAAACGTTATACAGATCCGTAATCTGCTTCCCAATTTTTGGATTTGTAACTTGACTAATTCAAAATCTCGCAACCCAGCACGCCAGACAGAAGATAACTGTATCTGCTGGCACCAGTAAGAAATTCCAAGTGAAGCAAAGCCCTTCTGCATTTGATCTTTTCAACGCAGGAAGGCTCTTCGCTTCTTCTATCACCATCGGCGGGTAATTCAATTCGCTGAACTATATCTCAACTATGTGGTTGTAAAGCTTATATAGCTCATCGTTCCAACGTCTATGGTTTTCCTCGTCAGATATGATGTAAGGGCCTCAACATTTTCCAGAACACTACGGGGGTGGGATTATGTCATCTTCGCGATATAAAATAACTGGCATGACAAGAAACTTAACAATAGAATTTTCGTGTGTTAGGAGATAACTTTACTGCTCAACGGCCTAACCTAGACAAAGTAGGGATGCCACACATACCTACTTATATGAGAAGTACAGAACTTCTTTTTCATCTACTGTACTTTCGTTTGTCAAAGGTACGCAATTTTATTGGTTTTTATAAACTTCGTAATCAATTAGACTTAAATTTAAAAGAAAAATATTTGACGCTAACATTTCTACTAAATATTTGGATAATCCTCTCGTCTACTATGTTGCGTGGGCCTTAAAGTTACCACATAAATGGAGGGATCAGTTTTACGCCTCCACCGAATGACAAATGGTTTGTTTGTTAGAAGGTGTTTCCTCCAAAAATATTCTCGGAGGTTTGTCTTTGACTGTCGGGGTGCAACCACTTCTGGTTATCTTTTTATATTGCTTAGATTAGGAACCGAAGCTGTATTCGACTGAGTAGTGGCCGCAAGGAAATTTCGCGAAAAATCGTACCTTGTATGTTTTCTGAGACTTCATAAGGTATCAAACACATCGGAGAGATGCTTCTCAATTCCGACACATCAGGGGGTATTGGTCAACGTCGTTTTACGCCGCCGTATAAGTTTCGTGGAGGTAACAAATTCAGTAATCGTAGCATAAAGGCAAATAATTTTCATGCTATTGACAGCGACTTTTAGATTGGCAAATAGATGTGTGTCGACCATCTTCTCACAGATCTATTTTTTAAGGTTTAGGATGTGCAGAATTGTTTGTTTATGGTAGATTTGCCACATCTAAGGGCAATCTAATAAACCTCAATTAGTAATTTGATGATGAGCTTTAGCCTACCAAACAGTACGCTGGATAAGTCCTTAAAGCCGATGCTTAGAAGGGCTGATCCTGCGGTGTCTAGCGTCGCCTTTCTTGTGCATTGGACTGCGACACTTAAATTCCAGTGGTCAGACACATGTTTATCTGACCATAATTTGCATAAGGTTGGTGCATGCGGTTATCTACGCATCACCTCCATATCTTAGTAAGTAGCTCAGCTAGCAGGCCGTCAGCTCCACATGCGATATTGCTATTCGTGGCCTATCATAGTCGGGTGGTAGTGACACATCGACTCTATCGTAATCGACTGGCGGCTCGGGTTCATCGTCTCCACTATTTTTAGTACTGTTACCACTCATAATTAAGGTATGTTCTGGACATCGGACACCATGTCGCCATTCACCCTGGTCTTCCGTAAGTCTCCTAGCAATCTGACCTCTCTCTTCTCACTACAGAAAAACGGTGCACTACAGTTCCAAATATCCCCCATCGAGTGTGGCTCTGTAGGCGGTCTCTTTTTCTCTGCAGTTGTTTTACATTAACGAGCTACAAAGGCGTGTGCGTATAGCCACTACTAGAGCCATGAATGCAACGTCATAATTTGCTCTCAATGTGTTGTTGGATTTTCTACCCCTGGATTTAGCGATCTGAGATGAGACGACAAAGATGATGTTTCGACTGCATTTTTTGCGTAACAGCAAGACGTTCAGAGTGTCACCGATCGGATGCACACAGAGTTGTTAATAAAGTTGTCAGAGAAATACGCTTTGTTTTTGGCCGCTAATGGCAAACTGATACCTGGAGTCTAAAACAATAGACTAGATATTTAAGTAGCGTGGGCATCAAACCAAGATCTGGAGTAATAGTCAAACTGTTTTAAAGGTCTGAAAAGCCGCTCGCAACGCTTCAAAAAAAGCCCAGGTGTGTAAGTTGACGCTAAACTTCGTTTAAATATGGAAATATCTTGAACGTAAATAGTTATGTGTGCACCAGAGCAAGAAAGTAAACGTCGGATGAATTGTGGTGCATGCAAAGAAGGGCCAAGTTCAGAAAGACCTGTATACACTCGATATGTTCGTACAAGTGGCATAGGAGAAATTCAATTGGCGAAGGTTTTGCGCTCAGCCCAACCCGACGAACGGTCGTATGTAGAGTAGAGTGATCCATTTTGTGTATGGGGGAAAAAATGTTATTCTCGAAAACGAAGCACCTTCTTTGTTTTTTCCTTTCGATATTTGTAATATCTATACCAACTTTCAATTTTCTACTGTAACCAATACAAGGTGCTCAATGGCGTTGATCGCTGTGAAACTGGTTGATTGGTGATTTTTATAAAAACCTACTGTTGCCATGACAACTGAAGCTTGTGATATTTTTTGGATAATTTAAATTTAAAATTTTCTTAGGTTGCTTAACCAATTGTTTGATTAATATAAATATGTACACGCTACTTCTAGAGTTGAATATGAGTATCATAAGCAGCCTTTAAATTTATACTTGGAAACGTAAAGTTTGCTACAAGCACCTCTTTCGGCAAGAGGAAACATTTTAAAAGGTGCCCCAAACCCGATCTCGAAACATTTTTTTGGACCACTCTAATGTAGAGACAATCAAGAAGCTTGAAGTTTTCTTTCTTAATTCACGGCCTTAAAGCTCAGTCTCTTAGTTATTTATGTACGTATATGTATAATTTTTTATATACTATAATTCCAATTATAAATAACTTAAAATATGAATACAATACCGATTGAATCACAACAAATAATAATCACCAAATAAAAAGAAAAACAGCAAAACTAAATTTATTTGTTTATAATAGATGAAATCGTCTACTAATAACAAGCCATTCCTAAAACAAAATATTTAAATTCGTATGTAGGTGTGTTGGTGAAGAGATGCATTTCATTAAAAAAAAGTTAATGGATTAAAATCTTATAATAGCAATATTAAAAACATATACAGTTACTCAAACAAGCATTCGCAAGGTTTTTTTTTAACTATTCATAAGATTTTCTAAATTAAAGTTGTTTTCTTGTTTTTTATAAAAATATTTTTCATGCTATAACGAAAACCAATTAAAACAACATTTCAAGCTTTGTACAAAATTTGGAAAAAATTAAAAAGTTTTCGAACTTTTTAATCCGAAATTTTCGGGTTTGCAGTTTTATAGCCTGTGAAATTCTTGTTAAATAAAATGCATATTTGAAGCAGCTAAGAATTCAAGTTGATTTTTAATATTTTTTTCTAAATAACAAAAAAATTCTCTATTGATTAAGTTTAAAATTTCCAATTTACGAAAATTTGTTGACCTTTTCTAAATTTTTTATAACCTTTGAGATTTTCATTTATAGGGTTTTGGATATATTATGAAAAACATCTTCATAAAAAAATATCAAAAAAATTTGAATACTTAAAAAATACCAGCATTTGAGGTTGTTTGAGTCACCGTAGATGCTTAGGTTATTTACAAGCCACCTTAAGCTTTGTAATGTCTTAAAGTCATAACTTTTACCGTAAAATAACGGTTAGAATGTTTTAGTGTATTTTTAACCATGAAAAAATATTAGAAAATATTTAATTGGCTCTTATTGGACCCTGCGAATCACTTAAAACTATTTTTACCATTACTTTATAATGAAAATTTGTACGACTCTAAGTTATTAAAAATAAAACTAATAAGAACAGTTTAAATATAGTAAATTTTCATGCCGAACAACTCACTGTTATGCGTACATACATATATTTTAACCATACAATTATAAAAACTAATGCTGAATTTTCACTTCGTATTGAAATGATAAAAATGCCGAAAAATGTGGCATGTGAAAACAAACCTTATGACTTTTATTTCCAAATTTGTCATTCAAATTTTTTACCATTTCATGCCCAGTGGAAATCCGCCATAATGTACGTCTAAAATTTTTCAATTAAAAATCATATTTAATATCAAATTTCATCATCAACTTAAAACTTTGCAATATAAATGTAGTTCGAAATTTGAAAAACTTTAAGCTTCACTGATAACTAAAACATTTCAATAAGCAACAATAACAATATATATACTTTTTAGTGTACATGTATATACATATATTGCATAAATGTTTATCTTTCAAAAGTATAATGCTGACAATTTGCAAAAGCTTTAACCTAAAACTTATACCAAAAGCTTTTAAAAAGCTCACGGATCAAAGGAGTCAGTCTACCACTTTGGGTAAGCCTTAAATTTTCAATATTTTAGTTTAAATGTTTTCATACGTGGCGACGCGCAGTGGGAAATGGGCGGAATTAGTTCAAGCTGACGAAGATTTTCAAGATGCGAATCAACTTAAAAATTTGCGCACTGAAACCTTCCTACATAGTATGTACATACCGTTGCTATATGACTTACTAACAAAAAAAAAATTCTAATAAGATTAATTTGGCAATAGTTAGCACGAATTGCATGGTGGAACCGGTTTCACTATGGGAAAACTTTGCAAAGCGTGCAATCCAAACAACATGAAAAACTACTAACCTGCCGTTTTTCCATAATGGTGGTCCATTTGTTTTGATTACTGCATAGCAATTCGCAAGGTATACGCATATAAAATTTAATCTAGGGCACCAAGTTGAAATCTTAAAATTAAGGATGGTGAAGTATTTCTAACTTAGCGGAACAGTAATTTTCGGGTCTCAGCCAAACTATGCTTAAACGTTTACGTCCATACATGAAAGTCAAATTCCAAAAGGATTTTGTTCCACCACATTCCATTTTTTTTTTGTACAGTGGCATAAGTTTCCACTTTTATCTCTATTTTTTCATGAAACTTTATTTATTTTTATTTAATGGAGGCCGTGTTCCCCTGATTTGGAAAAAATTTTGAGTTCCGTAAATCACTTTTTACATTCCTGCCGCCTAACTTTGTAGTATTTTAAAATAATTTTGCTCATTAAAAAATAATAAATAATTGACTGTACTATTATTTATTGTTGTTTTATCATAAAACACATATCGATTTACGTTTCAATTGTAAAATTTAGATTTCATAGAAGTTAGGTTAAGTTAGGTTGGTTTAATCTGGCTTGCTGGACAAAAATCTAAAATTGCGATGAAAATACGCGTGAACATTCTTCAATGTTTGACTAACTAAGCGACAGTATTAGTTATGAATCAACGTTTTGCATTACGTTACTAGAGTACCCGCAACTCGTCGAATGCATATCGTGCGCACAGGCATCTCAATCAGTCATACGCGGCAGCCCTGTATTAATTATAGTATGTAACTTAATTATATTAATGTAGCTTTTTAAAATTATTTTTTATATTAAAGAAGGACTTTATACGAGTATGCTTTTACGTTTTTCATTAGTTTACGTGTAACAGTTTTAAAATTGTAGTTATTTAANACTTTTTAAAATTATTTTTTATATTAAAGAAGGACTTTATACGAGTATGCTTTAACGTTTTTCATTAGTTTACGTGTAACAGTTTTAAAATTGTAGTTATTTAAAAAAGTTCTACAAAGTTATCTAACTACAAAATAATTATTCCGTAGATGATAAAAAAAGTACCCCGGAGTACCCTCATTTGATTTTTATAAAAATATTTTTCGATTTGTTTAGAAAGCCCTCACAAAAATTTAGCTGTCCCTTTGAAGCACTTTAGGAGTAATTGTTTGAATGCAGGGGGCAGCTATATGACCTTTGGCCTCGTAGCCTACTCCCTACATATCTGTTTCAACTCCATCAACAGACGGCTGCCTTTGGTTCGCTTTCGCCGCCACAAGCTGCNATTTGAATGCAGGGGCCAGCTATATGACCTTTGGCCTCGTAGCCTCCTCCCTACATATCTGTTTCTTTAGTGGCTTTGCTGTCTCTCCATCAACAGACGGCTGCCTTTGGTTCGCTTTCGCCGCCACAAGCTGCTTCTGGATCCAGTTTGTGAACTTCGGATCCTTAACTGAGAACTTTTTCGGATCCTTGACTGATTTTGCAGCATCTCCAATCCAAACTTTCCTCCTCCTCCTTAGCCCGGCTTGTCTTGTCGCCAAGTCGGTCGCGGATCTTGGCTGCAGCCATATCTCGCACCCAAGCCTTCAACCACTTCTTGTCCTTGGTATCCTTGTCAGTTCAGGAAGAGCAACCCTTTCCTGGTCCGAGTAGCGTTTGGAATTAGTACTACAACCTCTGTGGACTACTCCCTCTACAGTAGAGATGTGGCTGCTGGTGACGCAGCTTAAATTGTCACTGTGCCTGACGGTAGTAATAGTCAGGTATGTGAGCGACGTTTAGGCTGATATTCGAGCCCGCGTCTCATTCTTTTCGACCTCCATTCAGAGCTTATTTCAGGGAATCTACTCTTATCGCTTTATACCTGCGGCCAGATTTCTCCTAGATATAAGTAGAATGTATGCCCACCCCAGCCTCCCTAGGGCGAGCACGTATAGCCTGTGACTAGAAGAAGGAGGAGAGTTGATACCTTGGCCTTAGTTAGATGTTTATAAGTGTGTTGTTTTTTATCGTAAGTTGGCGGTGTTGCGCCCATTTGCCAAAAATTTATAGCAATCTAATTTATTGCCGGGAGATTATTGAAAATATCTTAGCTTTCATATTTCTTAAAATTACTATTATAATATAAAATTATATGAATGAAGTGGTCACCGTTATTGTCTGATTTTGCACATTTTCGATACTACCCATTATCGGTATTATATTAACTGATTCCCTAATTTTTACTCAGGTGTCTTGATTTTTACTGCAATTATTAATCAGTTTCGCACCCCCATACAAAATTTCCCACTGTGCGACGCCTGAACGCCGAGAAGAATGCACGTCGTGCGTCTTTTAGTTATATAGATAAGTGTCTGCAAAAATTTAATTTCTGAAATAAATTATGAAAATAAACAAATGTATTTGTAGTTGTAAATATAAAATAAAAACGAGTAGACTATCTACAGCCAGACAAACGCTAATAGTAATATTTTGTTTATTAAACGTCCAATGGTGTGTTAAATCGTATTCGTAATGTTCGTAATGTTCATACGTCAATACTAATACGTAAACAATACTTGCTTTATTATAAACGTTTCTTTGAATACATTAACTTAATTTAAATTTTCATCGCTGTCATCCAACATCATCGTCATCGTCGTCGTGTTTGTTAAAATATCCCATTTATTGTTTATTAAATGTCATAGTTTTCAGTGTGGCTTGTTTGACGTTTTCTACACAATTAATTAACTAACATACACGCACACACACAAACTGACAAGAACTTACATTAATAAATTTTCCCATAAAAACAAATGGAAAATTTGTAAGTGTTGCTTGCTCGAAATATCTTCATTCGCCAACGCATTTACACGTACATGAAAAACTTTGATCGTATGTATGTATGTATACAAAGTATTGCATTTTAGCGTGCTCTATTCTGCATACATACATACATACGAATAATTTCGTCAATGAGTGAAGAAATATTGCGCATTTGCATTTTATTTTTTATTTTGCTGATTTCCGTTTATTGCTGATATTCGCAGCGTTGGGTGGGCACAATTTTGTTGTGAACGAATTGGAAATTGTACGCACAGTAAATAATTTGGCTTTTGCTGACACTAATAGTAATAGTAGAGAACGAGAAAAGCAATGCGATGATAAACTTATTTTAGTTTCACTCATAAAAAATGAATTAAAAGGATTTTAAAATTTTAAAATAAATAATTTTAAAAGTTTGAAAAGCTTTTTACACAATTTTCCTGATCATTATCATTGCAAAAGCTTATAATATTGAATATAGTATACATACAATATTATACATACATATTATTAGTTATGTTCGATTAGGTTCTTTCCAACAAATAGGTCAATTAACGCCTGCTGTTATATCATATGGACCCATTCGGTAAAATGTGGAGCGCTTCCTTACTAAATGCTTTCAAGCAGGACTTTTCTAAGCAGACTTTCAATTAAAATGGTAGCTGCTTTAGAAGCTTTCAAATAGCTTTCCGACCCCACAAAGAAGGTGTATTTCTAAAGTTTTTAGTTTAGGAAGTTTTTAGTGAATGCTGCTAAAATAACAGTCCTAGGGTAGATATAAATCTGGGGGAATCGCGCTTACTAAGACCTAACTCTTATGGGTTATGCTGTTGGTCTATAATTTTCGGTGGCATCTTAATTCAAACTCTGAATAGGACAGCAAAAGTTATCTTAAATATAGGACAGTGAACCAGTTAAAACCTTTTGAAAGGCGAAACTTTGGGCACCTCTAGGCAGTGGTCCCTAATTAATGAATTTTTTTTGAACGATCTGTCAATTAATATTTTATTAAAGTTTTACAAAACACAACTTTTTAGTTTAATAATTTCACCAATATCTAAAAATTTTGATTTAATGTCATTATTTTTTTATCTCAACTATTGAATTTTGTCTACAATAAAAAGTTCAATGCATTTCTCGTCTCGCGACATAAAATCCCGATTTGCAGGGAATTGCTGCATGAATTTCATATTTTTCTGTGCGTAAAATTTTCAATTTCTTCAATTTTATAGCTGAGGCGGGATATTTCACAACACAGCTAGTCATTCATTTACATACATATAAGCGAAGTCATAGTCTAAGAAGAAACAGGCGAACACAACTTGATTAAAGAGTCTACGCACGATTTCGTACCGTCGTTTAAACACCAAAATGTCAAATCATAAGTTGCGTTCCCTCACTCGCAAGAAGTTGCAATAATTTACAGGAATTTACCAGAAAGCGTTCCCGTACTCGGTTCTCTGGCTTCTTTTCTTTAAAAAAATGCTTACGGTCTTAAAATGATAACGCAGATGTCAACCCTTGAAAACAGTGTGGCCTTTTGAAAAATTCCACATGGCATCTCATCTATGGCGTCGAAATTAACCGTAAATTAGATTTTGCTTTACAACTTTTGTGTCACTGGAGAACTCATTACTAAAGTAACAGCAGGTTTTTAAGTTTTCAAGATTGCTGATTACAAAGCGGGAGCTTGATTTTGAAAATTCATAATGGCGAAGCCAATGTGGCAGTCAAAAACACGTCAATCAATCCGATTCGCTTGGAATGTAACCTGCGAAGGTTTTTGATATTGCTTAACAAGTATCTGAAGTCGGATTGGAAAAATTGAAAATGGCGGACCCATTATGGCGGCAAAAAAATTTAAATCGATTATATTCGCTTAAAACTTTACAATCAAGAGTTCTTAAGGTCTCTCATTACTTAACTGAAATTCAATAGCACAAAAGTTGCAAAGCAAAATCTAATCGACGGTCAGTTGAGACGCCATATTGAATTTTTCAAAAGATTACACTGTTTTCAATGGAATACGGCCATGCGATCAGTTTAAGACTTTAATAGTTGTTATTAGTCCCATAGAATTTCGGCCATCGTTATGTACCGGTTGACGTGGAACAACCCAAAAACAGTAAAAATAAACCATTTGACACATTGTCGCGGTTTTTCTCTTTTCTCAACAATTTATGCTGAAGATAAGCTCTAGCTGTCTGTGTCTGTCTCGAGAAAATCACGGGACAAAAACGCGCCGTTGCACAAAAAAAAATGTTATTAACAAAGTTGTGAAGAGTGGAAATTTGATATTTAAATGTGTCATGTAAGAAAATGTTGAATAATATTAAAAATCATTTAGCAATCTTTCATACTTTTTCTAATTATTTGCCATAAAAATTGTTTTTCTAAAAACTTTTTAAGCATAAAAAAGTGGGAAATTATTATTTATTATTATTTACACGTTATTAGTAGCACAAGCATCATAGGACATCGGAAATTAAATTATCTACAAATTTATGTTGAATTTTTTTTACGAAAAATGCAAAATAAGCTTGCAAATCGTAAAAAAAAATCCTAAACATCAAGATGGCGGAATGTTCCCATATCAAATTTAAAAGCAATACTGTGAATCCATAGAAAAAATAGAAGTTAACTGCGTCAAAAGTGCCAAACTACAATAGTATTTCATATGTTTTAATTAAGCCGCTCAGCCGCTCGCCGCTTTGCCGCTCATTGCGTGGCCTCGGCCTAAGGCCACCATCACAACATGACACCTATGAAAAGGCACATTGTCTTGCCAAAAACGCATTCTTAAAGTTCATTTCCCCATTACTTTTTCTATTTATTCGCAGCTTTAACCATTACAAGTTGATCCATACGAGACGGCATTTAGGTATAAATTTTAGGATTTTTTATAAGCTGAGCAAACAAAATTGTGGATGAGGGCCTGAATATAAACTGACGGGCATTTTAAGACCACATATCGACGAGTGAATGGAAGAACGACCTATCTCGGCAGTCGGTTCAAAAACGCCCTATCGCAGAAAACATTTCAAGAACACCCTACTTCAGAATTTGGTTGAAGAACGCCCTATCGCAGAATTTGGTTCAGGTTTGCAGGCTGTTTATCTCGACTGAAAATTTTTTTGAAGTATGGCTTTTTTGAATCGGTAGCTGAGATAGAGCGTTTTTCAATGGAATTCTGGATGGCGTTCTGGAATCAAACTCTGAGAGAGCATTTCTTCTACAAAATTCTGAGATAGGACGTTTTTGAAAAGCTAAAAATAAACTAAAAACACTCGACTTTTTGGAATCGGCTTCAGTCGCCTCAGGTTGGCTAGAATCGACTCTCACTCGATGACTTTTCGACTTTTGTTTACTGAGTATGTATTTAGTTGTAAAGGTGTTTTAGTTGTATGGCAGTAGCGATATATAACTGATCATAAGTTGGGTATGTACCCTAATCCAGGTAGTAGCCTGACTATTCGGATACGATAGCGAACTGCAGCAAATCCTTAAATGATATGGCAGAGCAGTTCGCCTTGTGCCAGTTATGGGTACCAGGANCTGGCATGTCCTTGATCATAAGTTGTGTATGCACCCTAATCCAGGTAGTAGCCTGACTATTCGGATACGATAGCGAACTGCTGCACATCCCTAAATGATATGGCAGAGCAGTTCGCCTTGTGCCAGTTATGGGTACCAGGATATTGTAACATACCAGGAAATGAGAAAGCAGACGAGCTAGCAAGAAAGGGTACCGCTCAGTTGTATTAGCTCCACGAACTGGGTCATAGACGAGTATGGTTTTTTCTCGAGATGTTCGTGGTATCAAAAAAGGCCCTTTTGTCGGCCTAAGTGTGCTGGCAAATTGACCAACAGCCACGTGAACCTAACCTTACCTAATGATTAGACATGATTTGTTGATCACTAAAATAGTGACGATAAATTTTAAGCGGTTTAAAATTCAGCATATCAAATGTAAACGAAAAGCTGGATATGACTTTTTGAGAACTGTATTAAATGTTGTTAGTTTTCTTTTTTAAGTAAATAAAAAATATCCGCATAGAGTTGAGATTAAGCTTATGGTATTTGAAAACTGGACTTAGACTTTGGTTGCTCGCAAACCGAATACTCATTTACTAAAAACCTAGGCATACAAAGTTGTTGGTAAAAAACTGTAACTGCCAAAGATAAGAGTTTTTAATTTATTTCGCCATACCTCAACGGCTCATAAAACAAAAAAACTAACTCACTAGATAAAAAAGCATACTTAAAGGACAAAAATCTATCAAAGGAAAGGCTATTTAGGCAGGTAAAAAAAAAATCCACAAAACTTTGCGCGTGTCAAACTTCTGCCATTCAAAGTTTCTGCACTTGCCACATTAAAAAGTAACCTAAAATGAGCAACTGGCACAAAGAGCCATGAAGATGCAACAAAAAAACAGCAGCAGAGATTATGGGGGGCAAGAAAAAAAAGGAAACCACATACATATACTTTGAAAAAAAAAACGGGTAAAAACAAATAAAGCGGATACAGCAACGAGAAAATATTTTTAGCAAAGAAAAAATAAAAAATTATCGCCACAACTTTAAACTAAATGAATGCCGTATTGCATTTAAGAGACCACCTGTAGTTGCGGTGATAGTTTTTTTCGATTTTTTTTCACCAGCGCAACGCATTTGGCTTAAGGCAAAGACAAAGTGGCTGCACACTGGCAACTGTTTATCATTTAAACACTGCACTTACACGTTAATACAAGCATGCAGCTGCAAAGGGCGTGCATTTATTTACTGTGTATATATGTATAGTTTATAGGAAAGTATGTATGTATATGTTTAAACTTTGCAATTTACAAAGCGCTTTGGCGTTGAACAAAGCGCACAGGCAGTATGGCCTTCAGCAAAAACAACCGAAAACAGTTGGTAAGCATTTAAGAGTGTATACGAAATGTTCTCAATGGAGCAATTTGTAGAATGGGCGAGATGAAGCGCAGTAAAACTAAAAAAAAGATATATAATAAACTGGAAAAAGCCACACAAAAAGACAGCGTCACAACCACAGCCAGGTGTGGCGAAAAAGTTTTGGAAAAAAAACAGTTTCCACAAATGTCTGTACACAAGTTTGTTTGTATCTAAAAAAAAAGGCAGCTAGAGTTGCTAAAGCAGCAAAAACAAAAACAAAATGGCAGCCATTAGTAAAACACTAGTCGTTGAGAAATTGTATGGCTTAAACTAAAATGATCTCTTCGGCCCTCTACCTGCCTCTCTACACTAGTTAAAGTATGTGCCAACCTAAGCAGCAACATAAAGCCTATTTCACCGCTATGGCAGAATTGTCACACTGCCGCCACACTGCTACCACTGCTACATTGCTGCGCTTAAGTCAAATAGAGTATCTTGGCACAAGCACGCGCTTACGCTCCCTTAAGCACACGACACTAAGATAGACGCTAACTCGCATTTAACAAACAAAAATGAGTACACTTTGTGCTGAGTTGCAACTCTGCCACAGCACACACATTTAATATAAGGTACGTACTCCATTTTGTTCAAGCCACTTCAAGGTGTCACTCCAAATGTGGCAAAACAAGTAGTGCTGACGGTCGTGGCAACCTCAACATTTTGCCCCTTACAGCCGCCAGTCACCCTGCCATTCATTCATACACTCATTCCTCCATTCGCTGTATCTTCATGCGAGCGCTTCATTCATTCATTCTCGCTCGGTGGCTGGCTGGCCAACTCTATTCATTCAACATTTCACACATTTACTACTACTATATGTAAAGCGTTTGGTAATTACAAAGTAATACTTTTTTCCATTAGCAACACGATTACTGTGTGGAGCGTCACTCATACGCCCCGTTGGCCACTTGTGTTCGAGTGCTGGCAGTGCTGCATAGTGCGGCGGGATTGTGTTTTCAATAGTTTCCCCTCAGTGCGCTTAGTAGCTTAATGTTATCTAGTGCAAATGTCGGTGCGCTTAGTTGTGTCGACCGCATTAGGGGTGTGCTTATTTGACTGAAGGTTTTCTTAAGTGAAACGCAGATTTGATTTTGGGTTTACTTGTTAACCCTTGAGAGGCAACGATGGTAGTAGAGTATGCTGTACTTCGGTTTACCTAAAGTACCCAGCTGTTGATTTGAGTTATGAACGAATACGACTAGAAAAACGATACAAAATTTTATCGAAAATCGATATTAAATGGCATTAAGGTGTGATAGCGATAGCTTTATTGATTAATATATCGATAAATCTCCAATGTTTAACAAATATTAATTATAAAAAGTCTGTAATAAATACCGATAAAATACTCAGATTCGACAAAACTTTAGCTAAAGTCAACTTCAAAGGCTGCCTTCCTAGTAAATAATGTCGCCGGGACCTTTAAATAATCTCGTCTGAGGTTCCTTTTTCGCCCATTCGTCTGCATCCGCAATTCTCAGAACTCATCTGTCTCTGGGACGCAATAGAAACTGTTTATATGCTGCCGAAGAGATTGTAGGGCATTCTTGATTCATTCAAATCCAATTAGTCGTTATCAACTCAAGTGTCTTAATAGCAGCTTGACTGTCGAAAACGTAGGGCAGATTTTCTACCAGGCTAGCTCATTTAATCTTATTAGCTTCATTTTCATTTCAATTGCATATACTATACATACATATATACGTGGGCCTGGAATAAGACATCGAGGTGTCTACTGATGTCTCTCAAAAACAGTTGCTAAGCCATCTGTGATGATCGGATCTCGTCATCGCTTAGAACGACATCAAGGAAAAGTCCAATTTTCTGTTTTTGATTTCAAAATTTTTAACAGGCGGACTTTATTCTAGATTCTCTAGTTAAAAAAGAAATTATAAATTTATGACCGTAAGGTGGTGATCCTGGTCCCCTATCTGTCAACGTAAAATTTGTAGTTTTGGTTTCAGTTTGTGCTAGAAATTTATTATATTGATCTGCAGTGCAACGCGAACGGGTTTTACGTATATAAAAAGTTTGAAGTGTCGGTATTGTGTGGTATGCACTGTGACTGTGTTAATCGTGATTTTAAATAACATTTGTGTTTTTGAAAAACTCACTGTTTTAAAGTGCATGGTATAATTATACAAATTTATACATATAATGCTTGTTTCGTGGAGTGTAACTTTTTCTGTCTCGTCCGACTTGATATATATATCAGACAAACGGGCATAATATCTACTTTAATTTGGTTTATGGATTGTCTGTCATCAAAGTCAAAAATGAACAAATATTCAACGTGTGGATGGACCGGAAGTCCATTTTTTTTAAATGGGACATAGATGCCCTTACCACAGAATCGGCTTCAGTAGGCAAAAATACGTAACTTCTGTCAGAAGCGTTTCTCTGGAATGGACCTCCGGTTAAAATAATGGACTTCCAGTTTTTTAACCCACTTCCGGTCGAAACCAGAAGTCATTAATACGAGCTTAAAATAGAGCGTCCCCGACTCGGTAGTTCATGTTTTTCTGTTTTCTAATAAAAAACATTTTCCTCCATTTTAAAAGGGCTGGACGGGTGGTCGTCTGGGACATCCGGTATATGGGCGCTGGGTGTGATTGTGTGCCGATTTTGCTGATTTTCCCACCAACGTCCTTTGTAAGAAAAATGTGTACACGATTTTAAGTGCCTATCTGTATTGGCCGCAGAAAGTGCTTATTTCAGCCACTGTGACTACAAATGTAATATATGCAGACCCTGGCTCAAATTATTTTCACTTAAACCCTTAAGTAGAGCCTATTAAATGCTTTCTTTCGTCGCTCTTCCGCATTTCTTCTTTCGAGATTAATTCCCGAAGTGTTCACCTTTTCTGACAATTTCAGATTTGAAGCATTGGCTGATGCAGTTCGAAAGTTATATTTTGGAAGGTTTAATGCCCTACTGTTCCTTTCAGCGCACCTCTCCAAGTCGTTAAATGGGAATTTAGAATCTTACTGATCTACGAGACCAGGATAATTACATAAGTCACATGCCGGCACAATATGTTTAATCGTTTTCTGTGAGGTTCCACTACAATGGAAATACATCTAATCCAACCCAGAATGGTGTCTCGTGAAGACGATTTCCTTACGTCAGCGATGCCTAAAGAACCATTAATGCTAATTCTGCTCAATATATCGCTCTCAGTGCAAATTCTTTATAACATAGCGCTTATTCAATGCTTTCAACAAGTTCGTGCAAGGCTGCTTCAACCGATCTAACTTTGTTGAAGCGGCCTTGTTGTGTTCCACTTTTAACTCCTTTCCATGGCTTCACTATATAGACGAGAAGATGACTGGCCCCGTAAATTCTAGCGACAAAAGAGAGTTTTTTGAAGCATTGATTCTGATTTACAGGACTGGAAGGTTTAGCAGTGTAAAAAAAAAGTATTTCTTCGAAGGGTTAACCCTGAACTGATTTCAGCAACTACCTTTTAGTTGGTTATGACTATTATAGTCACATCATTTCTTTAAGTAAATATGTAGTCAATTTCCTTCCGATGCTAAAAACTATGACTAAATATTTATTTATTGTAAAAAATTCTTAGGTGTATCATTTCAAGTACATCCAAATAAGGAACTCCCTAATACTGCACACAAATGCAGTTGCACAAGCGTATTTAGACACATCCATAGATATACATATTCACTCCGTAATCTAACGTAATGTTGGCAACATATTTTACTGTAAACGTAAGGATTTCAGATTTGGCACGACCACCTGACGCTCTTTTGGCATGCTGCGCTGGCCATTTGTTTTAGTTTTAGTTTGTATAACTACATATAACTACACAAGGATGTTAACTTGTTGGTTTATTTACTTAAATTGTGATTTATTTGAGGGAAACACAAGCACAAATACATGCGCATGCGAATACTTACATTTGAGGTCGCTTTAATGTGGCAAAGCTACCAGTAAGTTTTAATGGCCAAAAAATGGGAAAGCTTAATTTTAACACTTTTGAAAATTTCAACAGTTTTAGTAAATTTCATGATTTCGTCTGATTAACGCTAATAAGATTTCGACATTAAAAGGATGAAGGCTGAATATATCAGGGACGTGAACCGGATGAAAAATTTGTTTTTGCACTTTTGGATTGGTTCGTCAAAGCGGTTTTTTGGTCTTTAAACCGGGCTTTCGGGTCGGGTCAACGGTTTGGAAATAAGAAAAAACGCCCAAGTTTATACGTCGAGTATCAAGTGCAACAACGCGCAAAGATAAGTGTCAAGTGGCTGTCAAATGAAATGGGTTGCCCTAACATTTGATATTGCCACATGGTAAACAAACATGGTATGTATTACCATATTTAACATAAAGAAAAAAGGGGGTAAATTTGTCTATTGAAAATTGGATGAAATGAACATTTATTAAAAGTGGTTCCGTTTTCAGTTCGCATCAAACATTTGTGGAAAATTTCGGTTCGGTTAATGGTTCAGTTTGTTTATAGAAAAAGCGGTTTTCCGGTTCAAACCCGGTTCGGTTCAAAACCGGTTCACGTCCCTGGAATACATGCAATACTATTTATGTATTTGTTATAAACTTATAAAAAAAATCATTGGAATCGCCGAACAGGAACTCTACTCCTATAGAAACGAAACGTTGTAAGCTAAAGAACTGCAGCGACGCTACTGTCTGAAATATGCTGACCTACTATTTGTAGTAGAATCCCACTTCTACTCCTTTCATCTTTTTGCTTAACCATAAGCATAAATAGTAGAAATCATATCATGCTCCATGCCACTATATTCCCTTGATCATAGTCTGAAACCTTCGTTTCCAATTAAGATACGGAGCCAGGTAGCTCGTATCGTCTATACTTTTTCTGCCTACGCGATCGCAAATTGCACTGCAAGATTTTATAACTCAAGGTCTATTTTTCTCCACGCCTCTTTTATACAGAGGCCAATCAGGCGGTCAGTTGACTGTCTGTGTATGGTTTCACCACACATTTTTAGTGAACTTTTTGTGGCTCTCTTACTGAATACCCAAATCACCTCAAGTCACAAAAATAAACGCACATTAAAATTGGTATATCTTAAAAAAGAAAAGTCGAGTCGGAAAAAACGAAAACTAGTTTTAAAGGGGATTAGTAGTACTAAATGATGCCCTAAGTATAAATAAACAAAAATATGTGTTGTTCTCATAATATAACCTCAAATACCGCTAAAACCCGTGTTTTGGCACTTTGAGGTTGGGACATCCGGACGTTCTAAACCAATTCTGAGGCCAGATTCAGCACCCAGAAATTTACAAGAAATGGTGTGTTTTACTTAGTTGGTAACAAGTATAATAAGTCCAAATTTGTCGAACTGTGTTATTCATCATTTCCGGCTGGTTTATGTAGAGGTGTCTGCCTTTTTACCAAGATGTTTTGGTCGATACTGTTCACATATGTATTATCCATCCAAATCTGCAAATTATGCTGTCCATAGAGGCTCTTAACCGCTTCTCTAACCTAGACCAACTTCTCTTCTTCTTCCGCTGGAGTCAGCCAAAGAGCGCAGAAGAGCTTCTTCTTGGGTGGTGAAAATATTACTTTTCCGATCCGAGTCGCAGTAGCCCCGGTTGCCCTTCACTACCTCCCTAGCTCATGTCAAATTCTTCCCTTCCTTCTCTCTACAACCGGGCATAATATTGAGTAGGTCAGATCATTTGGATTGCTGCGCGGCGTAGCTTACTTGGCAGTAGTACATAGTAAAACTGGGTCCGCTGTTGATACAACTTTTATCTTCATTGCATTCCCCGGTTATCGATCGTGTCTCTCTTTTGTCGACCTACTTTTTGAGTAGTTATTTTCAGCAGACCTTACACTGCCCTTAATGAACCCCTCCTGAGGAAGAGATAGGCAACCCCATATTAATCAAGGCCTTCACTATAAAGCACTTGCTGGCACCGCTCCAATCTTATCGAGGTACAGGTTTTAACCTTAGCCGCAATGATGTAAGCAGCGCCACTATACCATACTCATATAGCCGAAGCGCGAGTAATGTAAGTTGCCTCTTATTACTAATTTCAACATTTTTTTTTTTATAAAAAAATTCATCTAACCAATCGTAAAATTTCATTTCAACAAATTCAAATTTTCATCCCATTTAAATCCCTTTATCACCCGAAGGCTTTAGCTGTGAATCGCACAATTTAAAGTACTTCAATAAAACGAAACGAGCTTTTAGCATTGATTGTGAACGGGCAACTAACTAACAACCAACAATAAATGCATACATAATTACACACATATTGGCGCATGCCTTGATTTATTTTCTAACAACCTCGCCAACGCGCAAACAAGAATCCAGTCAAATCTAGCTACATACATCTATATGTACTAGCACTTATATGTAGATATGTAGGCAGAGAAGCTATGCCTATGTTATTTATCACATCGTTATTTTGTAACTCCCAGCCTCGCCAATTTAACAGCCTTTATTCACTTTGTGGTTGATTATGCGCCAGTATTTGGCAAACATTTAATTAAACGCTAATAGTTGCATGGAAATGCGTACGCACTCGCTCGAATAAGCGCCAACTGTTAGCGGTAAATATTCATATACGAACTAGCGAGGCGTTTAAATATTTCGCGTACCCATGGAAACCTGTGCACGTAAGTATGCAAGTAGTTACATATGTACAAGAGTATAGGAGCATTTAAAGAGATACTAACATTAACCCAATGGAGAACGGAATTGCAATTAAATTAAAGGTTGATGTTAAATTCAGAAAACTCCAAGCAACAAATAATCCTAATAACAAGAATAAATGCTTTACTTCTCGAAATAAACTGCCGATTTTGTGCTTACCACTTCTATGGATTGTAGTCGGAGATAGCCTGCTAGCGGAGCTGGAAAGAAGCGAATGCTAGATGAGTGCCTATGTGGAGGAACTGGCACTTTTAGTGAGGTTTAAATTTCTGGATTCATTTTATTATCTAATCCAGGGTACCTGAATGTGATGGCTAAGTGGTCTGCAAACCGTGGATTCACTGTAAACCCAGTAAGGCAAAACTCGTATTGTTCGCTAAGAAGTATTACAAGTAGATACCGCCCGTGACGCATCCTTCTTGAAGGCGTTTGCTGGAAGACAAGTACAAACTAGATTCTAGATAGGATGCCGTCGTAGGAGCCAACAATAAGGACACTATAGATGAAACTCATAATGGTTTCTGAAGTACTCGACTCGCTAGTCAGTAAGCTGGAGCAGATACAATTGACCTCCTGCTTGTGAAATATTATGTACCGCCCGTTGGCGTCTTATGTAAGGCTGCCACCAACTTATTCATGCATGACTCGAAGCTTCGAAGTTTGGATGAAACGAGACGACTTTTGTAGGGAGGTCTCTTAAGCTTCCAGAGACATCTTTCAGAGAGCTTTCCATCAACCTTAAATTTAGGCTTACAAATCAATGAAGTGTTTTACAGACAGACGTAGTTTCGCTTAAAGAAGCAAGGTACACTTATTTACGTTAATAGCAAAACCGCAATCGAGGCCATGGGCTCGCTTTAAGTAGGCTCAAAACTAGTAGGTGCTCTTGAGACAGTCTCATTAATAAAAAGAGAAGGTCAGTTCTCTTGATTACTTGTGGGCTACTCTGGGACAAATGTGGCTCATTTCGGATCAGCGAACGCTGGGCAATAACCCACATCAATTTCTATGCTGCAAGATCTTTCTGGGCGAGGGTGTACCGAAAGCGGTCAAGGGACCTCCTTAAGCTCACAAAGCTGCAACTCCCACTTTAGTGAGTTTTTGGATACTTACCGATTGAAACTTAGACGCTGAAACTAGCTGTATGGATAACGACGAAGTGAAACCATCGATCGATCGAAATTTTTAATTAGACCAAAAGAGCTTGCCGGGACCGACATCAGCTGCCTATAGAATTCAAAAACNTTTCGCTTAAAGAAGCAAGGTACACTTATTTACGTTAATAGCAAAACCGCAACCGAGGCCTTGGGCTCGCTTTAAGTAGGCTCAAAACTAGTAGGTACCCTTGAGCCAGTCTCTTTGATAAAAAGAGAAGGTCAGTTCTCTTGATTACTTGTGGGCTACTCTGGGACAAATGTGGCTCATTTCGGATCAGCGAACGCTGCGCAATAACCCACATCAATTTCTATGCTGCAAGATCTTTCTGGGCGAGGGTGTACCGAATGCGGTCAAGGGACCTCCTTAAGCTCACAAAGCTGCAACTCCCACTTTAGTGAGTTTTTGGATACTTACCGATTGAAACTTAGACGCTGAAACTAGCTGTATGGATAACGACGAAGTGAAACCATCGATCGATCGAAATTTTTAATTAGACCAAAAGAGCTTGCCGGGACCGACATCAGCTGCCTATAGAATTCAAAAACTAAGGAAAACCAGTGGGCTTAACTCCACTCAACTACATTATATTAACAAGGAAAAGCTTGCTTATGGGCCTCATTCTGGTCTTACAGAAGGCATAGCAGCCACAAAGTAGATGCTCTTATCTTACTATCGAATCCGTTGAGTTACAGCTGCGACGGCATAAGTCGTGGTTCATTACCATTCTAGCTGTGTGTGTGCCCAAGGCTCAGAGTGCTAGGAAACTACTATAGGTGTAGCCAAGTCCTTCCTGTTAGCCGCATAACTCAACCATTTCGGTGACATGAACCACGGCAACCAGATCGAAGATACGCTATGTCTGCGGACGTGTGGTCCCTACTCTCTTGTGCTAGTAGGCTGGAAGTGATATTGTTAGTGAGCCAAGAGGTTTTGTCGTTGCTTGACCGTCCGAACCGGCAGATATCTATGTGTGTTCCCGGCCGATGTGAGGTCAGAACTAGTCTCGTTGGTAGCAAAACCACAGTCTACAAAGCTGGCATTTTTTTTTTACTTCCAGTGCTGGACCACGCACATTGGGTTCTAGTTTTCAAACTTCCAATAAACCTACCTTCATTTTAACGCAGTCGCCCGTAGGAGGTAAAGAACGCGGCGCATATAAAGGTTACTGCCCTACCTACGTTTCCTGCGGTGAGAGAGTATGGCTAAGTACAAAGCACGAAAAGATTCCAACGGTGCGAAACTTAATATAACTCAGGCGTAAGTCAGTGAGAGGCTGGCGTGAGAGAGACGTGCGTGACGTATTTCAATGAAATTTTGGCACCAGATATCACCTGAAATAGCATACAAGATATTTTTAAGAGAGTTGCCACCTTTTTCAAAAATTAAGCTTAATTAATTAAGGTGCTAAATAAAATATTACAACAATGTCTGCGTCAAACGAAAGGAGTTTATTTATTTCATAAATATTTTTGGAGTGGGCTGCCACCTGTGAAACATATTAAAATCAATTTAATTAAATTGTTATGNCTAAGGAAAACCAGTGGGCTTAACTCCACTCGACTACATTATATCAGCAAGGAAAAGCTTGCTTATGGGCCTCATTCTGGTCTTACAGAAGGCATAGCAGCCACAAAGTAGATGCTCTTATCTTACTATCGACTCCGTTGAGTTACAGCTGCGACGGCATAAGTCGTGGTTCATTACCATTCTAGCTGTGTGTGTGCCCAAGGCTCAGCGTGCTAGGAAACTACTATAGGTGTAGCCAAGTCCTTCCTGTTAGCCGCATAACTCAACCATTTCGGTGACATGAACCACGGCAACCAGATCAAAGATACGCTATGTCTGCGGACGTGTGGTCCCTACTCTCTTGTGCTAGTAGGCTGGAAGTGATATTGTTAGTGAGCCAAGAGGTTTTGTCGCTGCTTGACCGTCCGAACCGGCAGATATCTATGTATGTTCTCGGCCGATGTGAGGTGAGAACCAGTCTCGTTGGTAGCAAAACCACAGTCTGCAAAACTGGCATTTTTTCTTTACTTCCAAACGTAACAAGTTGGGTTTTCCTTTGTATGCTGCATTACGGAATATATGTGCTTGTGCGTCCAGTGCTGGACCACGCACATTGGGTTCTAGTTTTCAAACTTCCAATAAACGTACCTTGATTTTAACGCAGTCGCCCGTAGGAGGTAAAGAACGCGGCGCATATAAAAGTTACTGCCCTACCTACGTTTCCTGCGGTGAGAGAGTATGGCTAAGTACAAAGCACGAAAAGATTCCAACGGTGCGAAACTTAACATAACTCAGGCGTAAGTCAGTGAGAGGCTGGCGTGAGAGAGACGTGCGTGACGTATTTCAATGAAATTTTGGCACCAGGTATCACCTGAAATAGCATACAAGATATTTTTAAGAGAGTTGCCACCTTTTTCAAAAATTAAGCTTAATTAATTAAGGTGCTAAATAAAATATACAACAATGTCTGCGTCAAACGAAAGGAGTTTATTTATTTCATAAGTATTTTTGGAGAGGGCTGCCACCTGTGAAACATATTAAAATCAATTTAATTAAATTGTTATGTGAAATACTTTAATATTGGTATAAAACGAGGGATATTTAAGAAAGCTTTATTTCGAGAACATTTGTGTAGGGGTTGCCAAATATTAATAAATTCAAAATCAATTCAATTAACACCTTACAATAAATATTTTTATATAGCTATCAAAAGAGAGGCGATTAGTAATGCTTTATTTTAAAAATATTTTGGACAAAGGTCGCCACCTGTTAAGAAAATCTAAATCGATTTAAAGAAAAAATTAAATGAAATATTTTAATATGGGCATCAGATGGGAGAGGATTAAATTCACAAAAAAAAAATATGAAATAAGGTTGCCAACTGTTCGAAATTATTTTAACTGGCAAGGTACATTAAATATGTGTATGTGGGTGTTCGGCGAGAAAGGCTTAAGTAGGCTTTATTTTTAGACTACTTTCAAAGGCGAGAGGTTTACAAAAATTTTATTTATTAAATATTTTGTACTGGGGGTTACCACCAGTTTAAAAGTTCCAGTTAGATTAAATGAACTAAAATTAAAGAAAGCCTTTTCTATAAAATGTTTTTGAAGAGGGTTGCTACCAGTCCATAGTTAAATATTTAGTTGTATGAAATAAGTCAGTTTTGGAATGGATCAATTTATAGCTGGGTAAATTTATATTCTTATAAGTAAAAAACTAAAATGCATTTAATATAACTGAATCTGCTTTCATGTACATATAGATACTCACACATGCATATATATGCACCTAATATTCACACATAGTGCCTACATATGTATGTATACACATAGGGGTGGTACAAAAATGCATGTGGAAAAAGTAATGCCGGAATTTTCATGGTCTCAACACCTAGGATTGTTCTATACAGGAATAAGATTTTACCCCAATTTTTTTATTTTGAAAACAAAAAGTACTTAGAGGTCGCTCAGAGCGCTCAAATTTTTCCATGTATTTTATATGGGAAAATCCCACTTTTCATAGAAATGGTATAGAATTCTTAAGATCAATATTTTTCGATCGGAAAACTCTGTTTCTCTTTAGGAGATTTCCAATAATCATACCCAGTTATTTATTTAAAAATTACTTCATAGCAACTATATTTTATAGGTCCGCCAAACCCCCAGAATTTGACAGAAAATGTATGGGGGATAAATAAAAAATCTTTAGTGTTAAAAAATTGTTAAATAAACAATCGGGTCTTTTGAAGAGAACCGAAGTTTTCCGATCGAAGAACATTGATTTTCAAGAATTCTATACCATTTCTACGAAAAGTTGTTTTTTTTTCCACATAAAATACTTGAGTGACAACATCAAGGCGCACGCCACAAATCGTAGGAGAAGCACGACCAAACACTGACATATGTGTAAGCGCCAATCTATTATTATATTAAAGTACATGGACAACTTTGAGCTCTTTGAGCGACCTCTTAATAATATTTGGTTTCAAAATAAAAACTACTGGTATAGCGGATGAGAGCGTAAAAATTCCGGCTTTAGTTATTTTGGACCACCCTAATATACATACATATGAGCAGACATGAATGAATGCCTATGCTGCCTACTTACACAAACATAGAGGTACATAGAGTGTATGTACGAATTTATTTGCGGTAAATGAGTTTTCGCCTAAACGCATTTGATGTTGATCTGGCGTACGCAACCCCAAACCCAAACAAATATTCACACAATGCATACATATGTATGTATGTATTTACATAGGTTGGAGCCAAATACATTACACTACACATAAAGCAGCATTAAATAGTGCTTCCAACACGTTTTATTTAGATGTGTAAGCAATTTAGTATTGCGAATTTCACAAAATTTTCTTGACGAAGTATGTATATAGTATCAAATTTATTTGCTCCCAAATGAGATGTGTATGCATCGCATATAGTAGACTTAATTAAAAAGTAATAAAATTGTATAACTAAAATAAATACTGAATCCACTTTTATTTTAAATTTTCCTGGAACTTTCCAATCAAAAGGCAAGTTTCTAATAATAAATATTTCCATTTCCATAATATTTTTGTTTCCAAAAAGATCGTTCTCGATTCCATTTTCTTTGAATCTTCACAGATGCCTACGCAGAATTTCAAACTTATACCCAAACTTCTAGTTTGCGATAAATAAAAATTTCTGAAACAAGCACTATGTAATAAAATCCAAAGTCTGATGGTTTCTCGCTATATCAGGATTTATTAACTTTAAAAAGTTATTTTAGATATTTCAGTATTTTCAGGTAGTTCAGTAGGGTACCTAACTTCGATTCGGTCTACTTAAGTTAGCTTGGCTATTGTTCACATAAAGACCAAATAAAGGGACACTTACATTATTAGGGTGATGGAAAATATGGAAGAGATCTTTAATGTCGTGGATTCTTCAGTTCTAAATTGCCTTATAAGTGTATCTTACACCGAAATTACTCAAAAATCAGTAGGAGCATATACATATGTATAAGCTCGGAGGGTTCTGGTGACACAAGGTGGAAATAGGGGGTCTACTCTGAACAACAATGTAAATATCTCCCTTTAAAAATGGTGCATTATCCCTAATTCCGACCCATCAGGAATGACTTTATGTTATCCTTAAGGCCATCGGAAGTGATTTAGTCCCTTTCAGCATGACTGCCTAAAGAGGAGATCAGTGGAATGTGCAAATTGTCTTAGACAAGAAGCCAGATTCGAATATAAAAAACCGTCAGTTTCTCTCTACTGGCCATGGCCAAAAAGTCGGATCTAATGAGTGAGTTAATATGTTGACTGTACGGAATCACAATCAAGCCAATTATGTTGTAATGGGGTCGATATTAGTTAAGAAGATAGCGAATACGCAAAGGGCCACAATTAAAATAATAAGTGGGCCAATTCGAATCACTGCTGCTTTAGCGTTATGCTTAGCTTCGTAATCGTAGACGAAATCTTCTGAAGCTGGCTCCGAAGGCTTCCTGCTTTACATACATCGCTATGCGGGGTGTATGGAAGAGTGACAGTCTATGTAGCAGAGGTCAAGTAAACACGAATGCATCACATCCGGATGGATGGTAGTTAAAAGGTAAATTTTAAGGTGGTAAAATTTAATGGTGGGTTCTGTCAGGAAAACACCGCTCTTCTTAAGTTTTGACGTCCGTATTTCAAGAGCGTATTTCAAGCAGAATCTGCCGCTAATGTACTTACTTACAATTAATAGAAAGATAAATATGTGCGTTGACGACCAAGCGGCAATCGGGGTTATCGCTTTTAGAATAATCGAAACCGCCAGGAAATATCTGGCATCTCTCTCGGTCCACTCGGATTATCGGACTCGTTTGAGTTCCCGGCTTCAATGACATTGTACGAAACTACATGACTTGATGTCATCTCTTCACATAGGGCTCTCCCCTCTCGGTTGAATTTAAATTCAACTTCTCAGCTAGAACTTTACAAAATTGACTGTTTTGTGTTAAGTTAAGCTTCTCTGTGAAACTCACTTTGCTTGAACAGTAATTTGTGGTTCTTTCAAACCTGCGATTTGTGTACATATGTATCTACATAAATGTTTATCCGCCCGCATTAATGCTAAGTGAGTTAAATCAAATACACGTATGTATGTATGTATGTATATTGTAGTAGGAATACATTAAATAAATACATAGCAAAGCCTTCCTCATTTAGGCAATATAATCAGATATAGCAAGTCGAAAAGCAAAGCAGTAAATGTATTGAGCTTATTAATTAGACAGAAAATACGAGTTCTTGTACAAGTGTGTATGTATGTATGTTTTCTTTAGTATTATATGGACCCTATCGTTTCCATATACTTACATACATAGATACCGTAACCGAAATTCAGACGTATAAGTATGTCAGCTGCAAGTAGTAAGTGACTAGTTCGATGGAAGCTAGTTATGAGTTAGGTTAGATTGGTGGCGGAAAACTAAGCGCCAACGGAACAATTTATTGTAAGTGGCCTATTAGGTACTTTGCATTTCGTTTAACTAATCTGTTTTAAAGTTTAAAATTTAAACTACCGCATGTATTTGATAACATTGTGGAGGTAAGAAACTCCTACTCCTCTTTGAACTATTTCCCGGTGTCAACAAATCTCAGGCGCTGCCTTTAGATCACTTAAAATCCTGTGGCCATATATGTTTGCCATCTCTTACATAACACGGGACATTCGCACAGTAAGCGCCTGAAAGTTTCAGGCTCTTCTTCATCAAGCCGCATCTGCCTTATGCGCTTCTCCCTAAAAGTATATAGCCGGTAAATTTTCCCTTCTTTTTAAGGATAGATGCTATTGCTTTTTTCCATTTTCTTCTCTGGTTACATAATCTTGGCTGTGTTACATGTACTAGAGTGTTTCCGTTCAGAAGATTGTTATATAGATGATGTTACGACCTGAGAGAGACTAAGTACAATAGTCTAGGAGGGTAGAAATACGACGGTAGCCCGAGGTGCTATACTCCTTATTGTCAAGCTTGGATCCATGATTTTCCGCTTTGTATCTCTGTATGATATCCTTTACTGAGCGTTGTTACGCAGTAGACCGTTTTGTTTGGGGAGTATAGGTTTTCACTGATGGATTCTTTTTGCTTTCAGCGGTGCGTGAATATCCGTCTGTTTTTCCAAGATTGGTCACTGTGGTGTATAACCAGTGTACCAGGGTCGGAGGCAAACCCCACTTTTGGCCAATGACCTGCTTGCCGCTCTACATGGCTATTGAATATATCTTATACAGTTGAGCTTTTTATCCAGAATTATACCCCATCAGCAGCTTGATGCCTCTACCCACTCACTGTTTGAAAAAATGGCGACCTGCTCGCCTTGGTGGTTATGCATCCGTTCGAAGGTATCTAATTTCCTGTACTTCGGCGGAAGAACACCCAAGAGTCTGTGGAGTTTTATACACCTGGCTATTGCAAACTACCTAAGCATTGTGTTTTTCTGGCTATCAGGTTATGTGGTTATATATTTTAATCAGTGTCATTTTTCGTTCTTTACTAGGAGTGCCAATTATTGTCGAAATTCTACCTTTTCGCTAGTTTTTAAGAGCCTTAACGATTTTTTAAAATTTAGCTCGGCGTTTAGCCTATTAGGTACAAAATTACTTTTCGGATAATCTCCTGATTTTGAAGTAAACCAAGACTACCACTTTTTTTATTTTTTAAAGACTTTGACAGTACTTGGAATTGACTATGGATTCGTTCCAGTTTATCGATAAATTTCAATAATTTGATTTATATTGATAACTGGATGAATTTCCAAAACACTAAAATCCTATAACTCAATAAAAGTCGATAACTCGACAAATTTCGTTATCGATAACTGTGTGTCAATGTATCTCGTTACCTCAGAAATTTACATATCTCGATGCCGATCAATATATCGATAACCAATCTTGGATAACTCTATAGATCCCGATTACTCGATTAATTTTGATAGCTCCATAAATTTCGATATCCTTAGACAAATTTCGGTAAACCGATAGATAGCGAAACCCCGATATACATATATATAAACTGGATATTTCGATAACTCGATATACTTCCAAAGTTCCAAAAACTTCGATTCGAACGACCGGCAAATTTCGGTAAACAAATAATTATCGACAGCTCGATAAATTAAAAGAACTTGATACATTTCGATAACCCGATACATTTCGTCAACTCCACAAATAATAATAATTCAATAAAAATTGATAACTTGATAGATTCCATTAACTTGAAAATTTTCAATAACTATCGGTAAATGTCGATAATTAAGTTTCTGTGTCTTTATAAATTTCGACAACTCAATAAACATCGATCGAATTTGAATAATTCCGATAACTTGTTAAAAATGTTTAACTCAATAAATTTCGA
>NW_016158533.1:54560-80070 GCF_001687245.7 Rhagoletis zephyria | reverse complement strand
ATTTTTTAAAGACTTTGACAGTACTTGGAATTGACTATGGATTCGTTCCAGTTTATCGATAAATTTCAATAATTTGATTTATATTGATAACTGGATGAATTTCCAAAACACTAAAATCCTATAACTCAATAAAAGTCGATAACTCGACAAATTTCGTTATCGATAACTGTGTGTCAATGTATCTCGTTACCTCAGAAATTTACATATCTCGATGCCGATCAATATATCGATAACCAATCTTGGATAACTCTATAGATCCCGATTACTCGATTAATTTTGATAGCTCCATAAATTTCGATATCCTTAGACAAATTTCGGTAAACCGATAGATAGCGAAACCCCGATATACATATATATAAACTGGATATTTCGATAACTCGATATACTTCCAAAGTTCCAAAAACTTCGATTCGAACGACCGGCAAATTTCGGTAAACAAATAATTATCGACAGCTCGATAAATTAAAAGAACTTGATACATTTCGATAACCCGATACATTTCGTCAACTCCACAAATAATAATAATTCAATAAAAATTGATAACTTGATAGATTCCATTAACTTGAAAATTTTCAATAACTATCGGTAAATGTCGATAATTAAGTTTCTGTGTCTCTATAAATTTCGACAACTCAATAAACATCGATCGAATTTGAATAATTCCGATAACTTGTTAAAAATGTTTAACTCAATAAATTTCGATGGTTCGATAAATTTCGGTAACTTGATAACTGATTTTGTGGTAACTGGATTTGTTCGATTCTTTGAAAATATTTTTAATAAATTTCCTTAATATTTATTTATATCTCTTTGTTTTCATTTTTGTATTTATCTTCAATTTTGCCTTCACTTTTTTATCAATTATTTCTTCATCATAATATTTATATTTATTCCGAAGTTTTAATCAAATTCGAAGTAAAACAAAATGCGAAGACAAGTCAAATTGAACAGGTTACAACAACAACTATACATAATTGCGGAAAATTGTAAGCTCCGATTTTGGCCGAAATTTTCAACGAATTTTGAAACCATACCTTTCCAATGGTGCTCTCGATTTCGAAATCGGTTCGGTAGAATCTCCAAACGAGCGGTGATAAAATTTGTTAGCGTATTAATATTAAATATATAAATGTACACTATATGTACATTATATAGATTTGAAACCACTTCTTTCAACTAAATATTTAGTCTCTAATTAGAGACTTTGTTCTCATCCGGACCAGTCCATTTCGAATTGGTTTATGAACTAGTATATACTGATTGAAAAAATGGCAGTTCATATTTCGTAGCGCAAGTTAAGCAGACCAGTTGTAAGCACCTCCCTCTTTCGCTGCAAGGTTGTATTTAATTTACTACCAAGGTTCTATTGTTGTCAGCAATTAATATGCATAGTCGGTTGCAAATACCCTTATAACTATGAGGAAATACTCGTACACATATGTATACTCGAGCAACTGTAAGTAAATGAACGCATATATCTTGTGGTAATTTCAACAAATTAACAGCTACACCTTATAACAATAGCCAAAGTGACCAGAAGTTGGTCAATAACTACAAAGCAAAGCGGACAGTTGATTACAATAAATACATATATGCACTTTTGTAGATATTGTATTTATATACCTAATAATACATTCAAATGTGTGATTTTAAGTCAACACTAGAATATTTACGCAGTGTTTTGTGTGTAAGGGAAGAGCTGTAGGTACAGTAATTGGCGCACAAAATCAACGAATCAATCATTCATTGCGTCTCGGCTTAATTACGCAGTTTCCTTTCAATATCCCTTCATGAACAAACATGCATACTTGCATTTAAACAAATGCGTACTCTTACACATTCATACTCGCAATCATTCCTTCATTTTGCGGTTTGTTCCACTTCGTTTCCTCTCAATGGACGATAGTTAATTTTCTAGTCGCGCATTGATAAAATTTTGTATTGAATCCTGTTCTAGTGGGCCGTTCAGTGATAGATACGTTTGAAGGAGTATATGTATGCCATATACATATGTATATATTAGGGTGATTCTTAAATGTAGGAAGCAAATTTTTACATCAGATTTCCTAAGCAGCAACCCCTTAGTCGATGCTACTATTGTCGAAGATATTACATATAAATTTTGACCCCGATTGGAGTCGATTAAGGCGTGTCGCGTAAGGGTGTGGCTGCAAATACTTCGTTCATTTTATTTTAAGGGACCACCCTAATGAACATATTAGGGGGGTTAAAATGTCCACTTGATGAGGTACCTTTTTATTTTGTTCTACGTACACGAATTATAATTATTTCTAAAAAAAATTAAGGTTTGCTAACAGGGCTTGAAAAAATTTACTTTTTTTTAATGACGAAAATTCGCCAAAACTATAACTCAGCGAGTTTATGTTTTTATATGATTAAGTTTCAATAATAGATCAAATTTATCAGATTTTAAGCCAAAATTTGGTCGAATTTTTGTAATTAAAAAAAATGTAAAACCCTGCTAGCAACCCTTAAAATTTTACTTAAAATTTTAAAATTTTCGTGAATGGCTTTATTTTGTTTATATTTTAAAGAACGCCCTAGTGCATACATATTTATGTGCAGAGCTTAGTGTTAGCCTTTTCAATGGCTATTATCGTAATTTTGTAGTGTTCGCATTCGCATAAATCTGTATAGAACTCTCATTAGTGTCCACAATTTCAATCTCTCTCACCTTCAGCCGCCGATCATCAGTTCAAGCTTCAATTTATCTTTGCCACCTCCAGCTTTCTTCTCTAACTGGCTATTATTTATAATTCGCTAGTTATTATGCGCTGATTAACTGCGTCCTTTTCTCATTTGTTTTCGTTGGCATTTAATCAACTTTGAATAACGTTTACGGAGCTAAATGAACAGGTTGTAATGAAGCGCCAATCATTTAGCTGGAAAATTAAGTTTTGTTCATTTGTTATTAGTCATTCGATTATACGTATGTAGAGGTAATTGTTGTTCAATCTTTGGTAATTCGTAATTGATTCTCTTTTGAGGAAGTTATGGACACTATTATGTATTTGTCTTTGTCAATTTATTTCATTAAGTAAAAAAATCCAATAAATCAGATGGACCACTGTCCTTAGGCACACTTAGACGTTTGTCAATTGTAACTTGACAAACTGCCTTCATTTTGTAAATCAGGCATTCCGGATTGGATCAAAAATCCAGACTCACCTAACGCAATCATTGGACCAGTCGCCGCACCGACAAGGCATTAACGGCATCAACAGGGAGTTTCGCCCCAATCACCACAAATAGCCGCGTGTGACTTGCGTAACTCTGGTGAAAACCACTTTCCCACGTTGTCCACCTTCATATCTAGGTATCGGAAGGTGTGCGACTAGCATGGCTCTTGCGCTGATCTGATCCCCTTTTAGCTGGCTTTTGTTGAGACGGTCGGAATGAACAAAATTTCGAGCAGTCAGCACGACTTTCAAAGCCGCACTGCATTGTCTGTCAGAAAGGCTGAGGTTCCCAGTAGCCCCACTCTTCGGGTACACGAGATTCAAAGTCGCACTGCCTTGGCAGCTGGAATGGCCCAGGTTCTAATCCACCCCTACTCTTCGGATTCGTGATGTTAAAAGTCGCACTGCTTGATGGTTGGAATTGCCTGGGTTCCAATCCGCGCCTACACTTGGTTGGTGAAATTTTTGTTGAGAACGCGGTCTGAAGGCACAAGTTTCTAAGTCGGACTGCCCTGGCGGCTGGTATCACTTCGCGGAGAGTGACCGGCCTCTCTATGAATATCTGTGGGACTAGGGATGCAAAAGATGCATCGTAGTTTTTGAAACATCGATAATATCGGTTCAAAATTCGATGTTTGTCATTGACGATACTTCGATGTCAGCTTCAACGATGTTTTAAATATCGAATTTAGCGTGACACATTTTTGTATTATTTATTTTTGGTGTCCCGCTTTGAGAATGCTAGCCTAACATTTAAAAAAGGACTGAACACCCGTACGCGACAAAGATATTGTCCTATGAGAGAAACTACTCTTGCGGGCTCTTAGAATTACAACATATCAGATCTTGGAAATTTGGGACCCAACGACCTAAGGACAGTGTGAGTTTTTATTTTACGTATGTATAAGTAATTATTTAAATACCGGGAAATGCATCCATATGTATGCAGAATACACTTTTTTTTCTATAAATGCCGGTTTCTGGATAAACCACGTACTCTACAGAAAACCTAAGATGACCCGAAAATTCTGACTTCAGATTCGGATACTGCAGACCCAAGAACTTTAGAAACCGTTTGAAATCTTAAATTCTGTTGTGCTGTGTTATTAGAGTGAGCTCGAAGCTCGTATATTTGCCTGCACGGTGCCGGAAAATAAAGGTTTGCAAATTTTACCTACCGAAAATGTTCCTAATAATTCGCAAACTCGCGCGGGTTCGACAAAACGGAGGGTATTAGCGCCCTTAACGCACCCTAGAGATATGTCAAGAACGCCCTAATTCAGAATTTTATAGAAAAACACCCTATCTTAGAATTTAGTTGAAGAACGTCCTATCTCACTTGAAAATGTATTGAAAATATGCTGAGATAGAGCGTTTTTGAATCGGCAGCTGAGGAAGGACATTTTTGAACCGCATTCCGAAATAGGGCGTTATTGAAAAGTTTTTTTGAGATAGGGCGTTTTCGAACTGGCTGCCGAGATAGGTCCATCTTCCACTCAGCAGTCGATATGTTTTTTGAAAATATTTAACTTGAAGAGCAACCCTAAACTAAAGGACTCCCACAATAGTTGTTCGGTTGTGTGATTTATTACACTTGGGGAGCGCCGATAGTTAAATGAAAATAAAAATTTCGACCCGCACTAACATACTTACATGCATTTTCCTGTAGAAATTTTGATATCATTACATCCAACATTTCATGTTCAATATTAGTTAAAGCAAAGTCAAAGTATAAATACTCAGCAGACGAAACTGTGTCGCTTCACTGATTAATCTGACCAGTAGTAAGCAAATAAAAAGTATAAGAGACACATTGTTCCAAGCGAATATGGAGTAAAATGAGGACACCGACATAAAATAGGAAAATCGCGCCAACAAACGAAACCTATAAGTTTTCTTCTTTCTTTTACGAGTGAATATGAAAGTAGGTAAATACGAAAGCAAAACCAATATAAACGCTTACAATTTATATTGATTAGTTCTGTGCTGTCGTGGACGTGTCTGTTCATAGTCAACGCGCTATTTGGCCTAATGAACTGACTGAGCCGCATTTCGAAGCTGTTGTCTACGAACTATTTGCTAACTAAGGCAAAAGCCAACATAGCTGGACGAGTATTATGTACATATATGTTTGTATGTGTTGATTCATCTAAGTATGATACGTAGAATTCACGTAGCTCGTATCCGGTTTATCTTTTGTGTTTGCGCCTATTTACCTACATACTTCCTCCTTGTTTAGGCCAACTCTGCCGTCGTAAACATTGACTCACTGTTACGGACCATACATGCATACATATTTATACAAAATGGATACAATTAGTAGCAATCCACTTTCGCTTTTTTTCTACTTTCTCTTCTACTCACATTTAATCAAAGTCCCTGATTTTTTTTGATTAGGTCTTAAATTAGCAGCTTTCACTGACAAATGCGTTCAGACGTGTTCCAAATTTCACTTTTCAGCTAACGATACTGACTCGTAAGTAAGTAAGTATATTTTTGCAGTGGAAATTTTTCTTTCCACTATGCTTTACTGTGGTATTTTCATTATTGTTTTTCACACAAGTCTCTATTTGTCAAAGTAATTCTTTTTTCTTACTCCATATTCAATTTTCACATTTATTTTACGGCATTACTGCGTTGCAGGAGTATTAAAGTCCAGCAGTTTGCCTCCATACCCCCACCAATCAGTAAGTTGTACTTCAATCGAGTTGGAAGAAAGTTTTTCACCAAATTTAGTTTTTCACATATTTGCAGACTTACATACTCGTACATACAGTGCCGAACAGAAGTATTGGCACAATGAATTTTTCGCAATATATGCAAAGTTTTTTATTCTAATTGATTTTCGCTAATTTTTTATAAAAATATTGCTCATTTTACACCAGAAAACATAATAATAAAATCTCTAAACTTTGTGCAAAACTCAGGAAAACTCATTAAATTTCCACACTAATTTGCAACTTTTTATTCAGATTTTCTAGAAAAATTCTGGGTAAGCAGTTTTATAGTCCATTCAAATTTAGTGTAACAAAGTGCAAGTTTGAAGTCGCTAGAAAATCGCGTTTATTTTTGGTAACTTTTTTTCACGCAATTTCTTCCATACAGAGTATATCCGACAATTATTTTTTGTATAGCGAAAATGAGCAACACCTTCTACTTAAAAAATTGCTAACTCGATTTTGTAGCAACTTCAAGCTTTGACACTAAATTTGAATGGGCTATAAAACTGCATACTTAGAATTTTTCTAAAAAATCGGAATAAAAAGTTGCAAATTAGTGTGCAAATTTAATGAATTTTCGTGAGTTTTGCACAAAGTTTAGAAATTTTATTATTGTGTTTTCTGGTGTAGAATGAACAATACTTTTATAAAAAATTATCGAAAATAAATTAGAATAAAAAACTTTGCATATATTGCGAAAAATTCACTGTGCCAACACTTTTGTTCGTCACTGTATGTATGTAAGTATTTTGTGATTTTATTGTTCCCTTATTCTCAATGTCCAGCTGCTATCTTTTATTTTTTGATTTTTTTTCTCTCGCTTGTTTATGTATCTGTGTGCTTGATTTGCGTCCAGAAAACCTTTTTCGTATTCCTGCAACGTTTTCGCTGCAGATTGAGCTAGCTTACATAGTTTGTAAGCGTGCTTGCAAGAGCGACCCTATAGGAACTTTGAGTGGTCAGTGACAGTTTAAGAGTGAACTCAATTCCAATTTTGACAGACCGATACTGTGTTCTCATCGCGCCACCATTTAGTCTCTTTAGCTTTATATGTCGACAAATGGCTACTCGCAATGGCACCGATAACTTATGGCTGCTGATCAGCGCCAATCCTCCTCAAAAAAGTAAACAAGAACAGAAGGCATTTTTAACTCTTTTCGATTGACATATACATCTGTACAAAATTAGATATATGTATATATTGAAAGATTTCATTTAACTTAATAACTTATTTCATTTTAAGTTTTTAAGCAGGTGGCAGGAATGAAACTTAATTAAACCTCTCTCGTTTGACACATCTATTAAAATATTTCGCTTAACTTGCTAACTTTATTAATATTGAATTTCCAAACTGGTGGCAACCCTCGTCGAAAATATGTTCGAAATAAAGTTTTTAAAAATCTTGCATTTGATAAACCCTAATAAGAGACTTTATTTAACTTGTTAATTAAATTAATTTTTACTCTTGAAAAGGTGGCAACCCTCTTCAAAAATATTTTCCAAATAATCCGTTCTTGAACCGTTATTGTCTGACACCCACACGGTTGTAGTATTTTATTTACCTTATAAACTATTTGATTTTAATTCGTTTCATTGAAATTCGTTTAGCCGTTCTAGCGTGAAAGTGCAAAAACCCAGAACTCACAAACATTCACATTATTTAAGACGGGAAGCAGTGAACTCAGAAGTACAATGGGAGTGGCGACGTGTAGTGAAAGATTTTCCCATAGAGAGAGAATTGTTGTAGCGTAAATCAAGACTCCTTCTAGCTCAAATAATAGCTGGTCGGCGAAAATAACTTAATATCTACAGAGCTAGAGACGCGGAAATGGCCTACACAATAACACTGAATGCTTTTATCAGGAATTTCACTGAGAGGAACAAGCACGATCGACCTTCCTGTGGACGGAATGCAGATTGTACCTGTTGTTTGGTTGGTTGGAGTGCCTCCCAAGTCGCCACTCTTAAGATTCAATTAGCGGAATTTTGCTGCACTTCTCGTCGACAATTTCATTCTACCGTAGCCCACCTCTCAAACATTTTTGCACTTTAAACTAACCACCTTGACCCGCTTATGAATTTGTTCATACGTCTAATTGTAGCATTAGAAATTAAATACTGTTTATTCGCTTCCCTCTAGCCGGCAGCTTCAGTTATTTCATTCTATAGAAGCCCTACTCTATAGGCATGTTTTCCTAGACGCCTGCTACTGGTCATAGTCGCTACATTCCCAAATACTTTCACCCCTGACATACTTAGCAACTCTGCTGTTCTTTTCCTGATATATTCCGGACAAAACTCACGTGCTATCTTACAAGTACGTCTAATCTCTCGTTGGCTTCTATACTCCTAAGGCCGAGTACACAGACAAGAGAGATGGCTGTTGACTGAGTCACGGAACGTCTTGCATTCTATGGCTACCCTAGACGTGGTTTCAGTAAATGATATGGCTAGGAGTGGTGGCAGGCTGTCTAAGTAAAGCACCGTTTTTTTCATTCCTAGTAGCACTATTATTTAATATCCTAAAGATCTTACGTATGCCCAGTACTTCAGCTTGAAATATGCTAGCATGGTTTGCCAGCCGTAGGGAGCGATTGACGCCACTTCCTACCCCCACATCGCAGCCTATCTTGGACCCGTCAGTGTAAATGCAGTTGGCTTCCTTATAATCAGCTTGGCCCCTTCTCCATTCTCTACGTAAAGGAAATCGCATACCATGTAGCTCGTGATTTTATTGACTTTGTATTGTCTGCTAAGAGCTGGCGCCATACTGGGGCGCCATAGGTAAGGACTGAACTCACGATATCGGTGTACTACATCTTTATTTGGGCGATATAAAGCTTTAAACCGTATAAGGTAGCAGAGTCTGATGGGATTATACCCGTACAACTAGTGGCAGCGCTTGAAACTTTAATTTGTTTTAAACTCGATTTCAAGACGTGGGCGTAGAGGCCTGCCTCTGTCTTGATTTCTTAGCGAAGCTTGCAAGGCTTCACACACAAATATGAGGCATATTTGGTCTACCAGCTTGCTACTTCAAGCTTAATTTTCTTGAAATAGTAGTCAGTAGCTACCTTTGTCTCGCCTTTGGTTGTCGGTTCCTCTTTAAAACCGAAAGAAAAAACTACGGGAACCGTGATGTCTCAGCTTTAAGGACTCTTTCCTTAAGTAATCTTTCTGTAAATTCAATGATCTTTCAATAGCAAGTGCTTGAGTGGACTTGGAGTGAACAACTCACTATTTGAGTTTAAAAGCCAAATGCCTATAAGGCACGGTGGCGCTTCTGGGCAGAGCTTAGAACCAAGCTTCGAAATGCGTATGTGATAATACGGTGCGCTCTCGTCACTTCTGTGGAACTCTTACTCGAGACGGAATGTTGAGGGAACACTAAAGTTGTCGTATATACTGATATTATGCCCATCGCTAACGATGCGATTTCACGAACAAAGCAAAGATCTTAAATGTAAATCTGGTTAATAAGATCAACGCTCTTGCAACACCACCATAGATAGTTAATGGAATTTCAACCGAAGCATTTGGCGCTGTTTTATCCAGCGGTTGTTAGGTCAGTTCTTTTATGGAGTTATTATAAGCTGATCTGCCATAAGAAAAATGTAACTAGCTTTTAAATATTTAGAAAAGTACATTGGCTTAGTATCAAAAGTCAACAGTAGTATTAGTGGAGCAATTCAACCAACAACAAATAATGCTTTAAACACCACTGTATGACTGGACGTCGAGACCCCTGTATTCTCAACAAATTTTACATTTTTATGAGCAGAACAGACTGGAACTTTAAGGCGGACTGGGCCAAGTATATTGTACCAATAAAAGAATGCATTCATATGACTTTTATTACTTAAAAACTGTATTTGAAATAATTTGTCTATACTCTAGCTAATGAAAGATGGATACAAAGCATGACCTGTCGAATCTCTAGACAAACGTGTCCGAGGTGGTATCGAAAATATCTCACAGTTTGTATGTTTTAAGCAGAGAGGATATATCGAACACCATCGGTGCACTTACAGTATCATTTTCTTGTAGGTATACATATAAGCTACAAAAACTACGAGGATTAGTATTCACTATCTCATTTTCTCTACAACCGTTTTGCACTGTCTAGGAACAAGTTACGCACATTGGGTCGCATAATTCTGCTCGCGTCTTCTTGAAATGATCTCGCATTCTCTGTTTCTCTGGTTAATCACTGCCTACACCATTGTAGTCTGTCAACTTCTCTGAGTAGGCGAAAGCTTACAAGAAATAATATCCAGTAGATCAAATGTGGAGCGCTGCTAACTAAACGCTTACAGAGAAGTCTTTTTAAAGAAGATATTACTTATGGAAGCTATATGAGGGGATCTTTTAAAGGGCGTTACCGTTCGAAAGCAGTCGAGATGGTTCGTTTTCAAGCCCGGGGAAGTGAAATAATAGAATAAATTTTAGTAGGCGTGTCGATGCGTTTAAAGTGGAAAGCTAAAATTTTACTACATCGGAATTTTAGATAATATCGCAATAAATATGCATGTCTTTGCATAAATACATATACTATGTTCTAGCTGTGTCAATTTGTTTTTCTACGGGGTCATCTCTCTAAGCTCATGCACACGCCAACTTCCCTCAACCGAACGGAAGGCCTTTACGTATTCCTCTCTAGCTGCGTCTGTTTACTTTGTAAATATGTATGTATGTATTTTTAGATAAGTGTGCACCTGCTTTCAATTCAGTATTAGAATGCTTACTTCTCTACAGAGTTTTTTCGCTTTTTTTTTGGTTCCACCAGTCATCAGCTGCCGTTCGCTTCAATTCAATAACTGCTTTCGTATTCTCAGCATCAATCTTTGGCGATCAATTTTTGTAATTTGTTTATTGAGATTTAATGCTGCTGACTGGTTTTATTTGTACATGGCAAAGCCGTGTCTGGGATGAGTTTGTTGGTTTTTTTTTATTTTTTATTTCTTTTATTTGTGTTACAAAGCAGGCTCTGTCTGTCCAGACGGGAAATGTGTAGCAGGCGTTGACTGATTTTAGTTGATTGCAAACGTGCTCGCATAAGAATATAAATTTCCCTAAGTCGCATGAACATTTGAACATTTTCTTGAAAGAAATTTTTTTTTTGTACAACCCGCTGTTGCTACTTTAATGGTCACCAATGAATTAAAGAATGAGGACAAATGCGAAATTTGAAATATTTAATTTTGAAAAGTGAGTTTATTTGATGTAAAAAGGGAAGCATTTAAAAGCCTATTTCCGGATGGTTTAGGTCTTTTGATAATTAATCGACCTTAAATTTATATCCATACATACATATAATAAAAAAATGTTTAGTTGCGAGGCTGTACAGCAGATAGCCGCTTATAATATTTTCGAAATTTTCTTATCAACGATTTCCAAAAGTTCCAGCCGCAATCGTAAAAAGGTTCCAGTCAGCAACTCTTCAAAATTGTCTGCGATTCAATTTGCCGCCATTCGGAAATTTATTACAGTTTAATCTTAAACAGCAGACATTACAAAAAAAAATTTACTAGATGTTCATCTCTTATTTTTCTTTAGTCCAATATGGTATTGTAAACACACCTTAAGGTGTTCCTATGAAACGTACCAAATTTAGTGAAATTTCACCCTCTCGATTTAGAAGAAAGCAAGTTCTGAAAGACTACCAACTCCATTCCCTTACTGAACCGATAAATCCTTGCGCAAACTATCGAGAAGAAGTTAAAAAAAAGAACACAAATTTCAGCCCCTCGATTTAGAAGATTACAAGTTCTGAAAGACCTCTTCATTCCCTTGCTGAATCGGTAATTCCTTGCAAAAACTACCGAGAGAAACGTTGACAGAAACAAAATTTTTAATTTTTGGTCCACAAATGTCCAATTTCAGATTTTCTTCTCTCAATGAAGAATATGGAAAGAAAATACTCACTTTACCAAAATATAAAATGTTGACAATTTTGTACCAAGGGAAATGAAACCAGCTGTTCTCTACTAGAACCCACCTTCTATGAGTTGGCCTTGGATTTTATGACTAAGAAAGTCCTTATACTCTTCCAAAATCGGATGCTCAACCCAGCTCGTATGGTCCACAGCCTTTCAGTACATAATTTCAATGTTTACAAAGCAGCACTTCTACAAAAAAAAGGTGGAGTAATTTTTAGGGTCGCATCCCAATAGCGAACGTCAAAGAGTTAAAAGCAGGCCTCCCGAATAGCGTCTACGGAACTGCTTCGTCCAGGCCCCAAGGTCATAAGAATTTTCAATGACCACCTAATAGGAATCCTAAGGAGATAAAATCCTTCACTCAATCAAAATAAAAATTGCCAAGAGTTACATCTTTCCCAATACATGAAGACTATCTATGTACTATTAGGAGGTGCCTGGTCTTTTCCTCCTGCACTAAGATTCCAATTTTCGCGCATGCTCCTTCCGTCAACTCCGAGGATTGTCTTCAAACCTTATTGTTGCTCTTCACGCCTTTGTCTAGGGACTTTTCCTAGAGGTAATCTTTTATTTTTATAAGCCACATATTTCTCTGTATGCAAGGACTACATATAAACTAAATCCTACATACAACTTTGAAAATGCTAGGAGTTTGCTTAAAATATGAATATTTGCGTCATTTCATGGAATCAAAACCACTGGCAAAACCAGCTAAACCATTACCGAGTCAAAAATAAAATAATCACTTCACTCTTATTAAAAGTAATGACGGAATGGAAAAATGTTGCGTCCATAAAACCACAAACTAAAAAGTTGTGACGAAAAACAAAAAACGGAATGGCAATGAAATATTTTTCTGAGAAAATTTGTATTCCTTTTTTTATGAATAAGAAAGAGCTGCTCTTGTAGAGAAATTGGAATTATAAAAGAAACAACTTAGCAAACGAAATGCAAAAGTTTTTAAATCATGAAAAATTGCAATGAAATGATGGTAAAATTGATAAAAAAAAAGACTCAAAATAATGCATGTACATTAGGGTGCCTCANATGCATGAAAATCCTAACCTCAAAAAAATCACCCGTTACTATTAGGAGGTGCCTGGTCTTTTCCTCCTGCACTAAGATTCCAATTTTCGCGCATGCTCCTTCCGTCAGCTCCGAGGATTGTCTTCAAACCTTATTGTTGCTCTTCACGCCTTTGTCTAGGGACTTTTCCTAGAGGTAATCTTTTATTTTTATAAGCCACATATTTCTCTGTATGCAAGGACTACATATAAACTAAATCCTACATACAACTTTGAAAATGCTAGGAGTTTGCTTAAAATATGAATATTTGCGTCATTTCATGGAATCAAAACCACTGGCAAAACCAGCTAAACCATTACCGAGTCAAAAATAAAATAATCACTTCACTCTTATTAAAAGTAATGACGGAATGGAAAAATGTTGCGTCCATAAAACCACAAACTAAAAAGTTGTGACGAAAAACAAAAAACGGAATGGCAATGAAATATTTTTCTGAGAAAATTTGTATTCCTTTTTTTATGAATAAGAAAGAGCTGCTCTTGTAGAGAAATTGGAATTATAAAAGAAACAACTTAGCAAACGAAATGCAAAAGTTTTTAAATCATGAAAAATTGCAATGAAATGATGGTAAAATTGATAAAAAAAAAGACTCAAAATAATGCATGTACATTAGGGTGCCTCAACAAAAAAAAAATCGGGTTTTCGGGTTATTTAACGACCGCCAAAACATTTCGGAGCTTGACGTATTAGAATATACCCCCACAAATCTCATTATGTTGATTCCGTGATAAAATTTTCAAACATTTTCATGCAGACCTTTAAAGCTTCAACTCTGCTAAATCATCTGAAATCACTTTTTGAAAAAATATTTTTAAAAACAAATTTACTTTTTAGAGGTCTTTTCAAATCTATCCAACTCACCTAAATCTAAATATTTTTCCGTAATATTTTGGTGGAATTGTTAAAATATAAAAAAATTTATAATTGCGTTAGAAAACCCGTGCCGCTTTTTTCTTTTTTTTTTGTATAGGGGGTGATGCGCCCTAATGTATATAAATAAACAAAAATGTTCATGGCATTTGCCTAACGCCCAGCTGGTGAAGTAAAAAGTTGCAGTAACTTTGAGTTGGTCGCGCACAAAACCACTGCAATGGAGGAGAAAGCTTAAAGTGCAGATTACATGTCAAGTGCTTTAAGTATATAAATATATGAATATATGTATGTAGGTACGAATATTCACACAAAATTTTTAATATTCCTCTACGCGATACCAGTGAGGTTAAGAAAAACTTTCATTTTTATTTATAAGCGTTTGAATCCTAACCAGTCTACACAAGGTCAGATTTAATATAGAAGCGTTTATATTTTAATATTTTTTGCCGCTGTATAAAAAATTTTATAAATTAAACGCAATGTTGGCAAATGTCGATGGTTTGTCTGTGTAATAGTTTCATTTATGTTTAATTTTTTTATATTCCATTAGTTTGGTTTACGATGAAATTGGCTTATTTTGATTTTTTTTTGCTTATACTCGCATATTTTTTTGGTCGCGGCGCATTACAACAGGCTAGTAGTTTATGAGAGTGCATCAATTTTCAGATGTATTCCGGTCCAGGTAACACATTGTCTCTAAGTGGCACGGGTAATTATTGACAGATGGGCACATCTCCGGAACCGTATGCTTTAGTGTCAGTCACCTTTAAATTAATTTTATTAACGTAATTTTAATTTTTATAAAAAACGTAGTAATTTTGATAGCAAATGTGATGATTTCTTGTAACTTATTTCATTTTTTTTTATTTTAATAATGTCATTTTAATTTTTATGAACAATTAAAGTAATTAAAATAACAATTTTTACGTGTCACTTTGGGTGACCCGCCCACTTATGTAAAATATTTGTATACCGAAAACCACTTCACCAATCTGCACAAAATTTGATATACACATTGCGCATGGCCTTCTTAAATAATATCTTTGAAAATTTTTGAAGTCGGATAAAAACCACGCGCCCTAGAAGTATCGCTAACTTTGAGTTTTCAAAAATTATCGTTTTTTACCGATAACCCTTTTAAAATTTGAGAATAATTAATCACACAAGAATTTAATGTTTCTTCAATAGATTTCAAATAATTTTATGTATAATTTAATCTTGTGCGCTCAATTTAAAAATTAACGTTTTTTTTAAACTTTGAATCGCATTGTTCCAGAGATTTTCTCATATACCGTTTTGCAATATCACCGCCGATATATATCTCAATATGAGAGAAAATGTAAAACACTTTGGATCAGCAGATAAAAATGACAAACGCTGCTGGAATTTACAGCAAAAAATATTGCAAACAACCAAGAAATTTTGTAAAAACGAAATTCATGCATGAACATCTACGTTCGGCTTGGCAAAGCATTAGGTTGGAAATTAAACATTAATTTCGTTCCATTTTACTCATTTTATTGGCATCAATACACGACTTTTTTATAACCACTGCGGAAATAGATCAGGAATATTTCTGGATCATTTCTGACTAGCCCAAATTTGTTCTGAAGGAGTTCTGAAAAAGACATGAACTTGCCCCGAAAGGTTCTCGAACCAGTCCTGAAATGGCCCCGAAGTGGCCCATTACTAGTTCAAAACTTATGCCGAAATGTTCCCAAAACCGTAATGAGACACTCGTGAAATATTCTGAAATTGCCCTGAAATAGTCCTGTACCAGCCCCAGAATAGTACTGAACTAGTCCCGAAATACACGCGATATAGTCATGAAATAGTTCGGAACTAGTTGCAGAACTAGACCCAAAATGGTCTTCAAATAGTTGTGAACTAGTTTCGAAACAGTCCTGAATAGGTCCGGAAACGGTGCCGAATTGATTCCTAACTAGTCCCAGAATTGTCCTGAAACAGTTTTGAAAAGGTTTCGAAATAGTCCTGCAATAGTCCTGAAGAGGTCTCGAAATAATCCGGTCCCAGTTCCTAAACGATAGTTAGATTGGAACAAGTCCAAAAGTGTTCATTTATAGATACACACAACAAGCAATAACAGATTTTCTGCTGGGTTACACCAGCAGAGTTTCAAATTTTCTGTTGGGTTAATATTTGTACTAAAAAAGAATCAATATCATCAGGCAGCAATTACAGCTCGGAGTGAGCTGTAGCTTCGTCCACAATTCTTTTCTAAGCATCTTTGGCAATGGTCCTCCAAACCAACAAAAAAAAAAAAAGAAAGAATATTTTACTTATTGATGAAATTATTGTTGTACTCTGTTCCCTAATACCGACCTTTCCTTAGAGAATCATGAGAGCTCTTACTAGCCTTTTTTAGAATCCAGCCAATTCCACCGTATCTAGTTTTCGGTTTTGCAGGTATGATGCTATCGAACCACAGACACTTGAAGTAGTTGGTCCGATGAAGAATACCCCGAAGTTCGGGAGAGAGATAAAACATTGATACATTGTCCCATCGTAGACCTTTCTTCGTTAAGGTTTGCAAGGAAAATGAGCGTCAAATAGAAACTTATACGCCTTCTCAGTGCTCATGGCCCCGTTTCCTGCCTCATTTCTCGGGTATTCCAGGAAAGTGAAATTCTTGGCAGCAATGCATACAAATAAATATATATAGATCGTATACCAAGTGCCCAGTTACATATGTGAATGTAAATATGTGCCTGTCGCATTTTTATTTTACATCACATCATTTAATTTTACTTAAGTCTTTCTCAACATAATCACTCCACTTTACTTTCGCTTACATTGGCTTTCACCAGCCGTCCAGTTTCAATCAGCTGCTGGCTACTTTGTATATATGCACGCGCTCTCTCCAATTCATTTAGTGGCAAAGAAAAGGAGAGTGTTTTACTACAGACATTTATAAGTACCTTTAAACTCTTGGAATACTTAAATCTTGTTCGTTACTGGTCGAAGGGTGAATTCAATACGGGGGACCTTTCACATTTTCGATTTTATTCCATACCCTTTTCTGCCCATTGCTTCGCACGATTAACCTCCCACTCACACTGCACTTCATTTATGCTCATGCAAATTTAATTAGAGACCTTTACTACAAAGCTCTTTTTATATGTACATACATATGTATGTATGTACAGCCACTTATCGGCTCAGACATTTGATAGTCATCATAAAAAGTGGCCAATGTAAATTACGTTTCGAGTATCTGATCTAAGGAACGTGAAATGAAATGTTGAAAAAGGTCAAAAGAAACAAGAAAAAATTCCAGCAATTCCAAAGGGTTTGCGCACATTGGCGGCTGAATTTTTTATAAGGGTCCAGATGAGACTTCGCATACAAAAACATCGGTAGCTGTGTATTGTATTGTCATGAGAAAATCAATTTTTTTAAAAGTTAATATTTGCCTCTACCGCTGAAAATATTTTCGCCATTTTTACTAAGGGTGTATGTTCATATAGACAAATGCATGATAAAAACATATATATATATATATATATATATATATATTTAATATGGACATATATATGTGTAACTAGATGAAAGTACACACACTCATGTCTATGAATTGCTACAATAATCACCATTCTAAATATTCAATAATTTCGAGCCAATTTGCCGCATCATTAAATGAATTGTGGATTATTTGAATTTGATGGCATTACGATTGATAATCATCTAATCAATTTTTATATATAAATACATATTTAGACTATTGACCATAATGTTAAAATTTTGCTTACGTGCACACGATGGTCTCCTGGGAGGTCACATTCAGTAACAGCATGCACATTTATTTTTATATATTTGCTATTAGTTGGAAACACAATTCAGTGATATACATACGTATGTATTAAGTGCCTGCTGTGACGTATACTTAAGTAACTTAAATTTCTTGGAATTAAAATTCAGTAATACATATATTAAGCGCATAAAAAATGTCAATGTCAAATGCATACTTCGACGTGCTGTGGCGTATGAGTAATTTAAATTTGTTGGTAGGTGATTGCTGAAAATCACTAAAATGAAAAAATCTAAAATGCGAAAAAACGAAAGATAATTTCTCAAGCCTTAATACAGTTTTTGTTAATGGATGATACTTTTCAAGTTAGAATTGTTAATCGAACACGCTTTTCAGACTATTTTATGGATTTTTTTTACAGAACACAAAGGCTGAGGTTCATTTCTGCAGGCTTTGCTATGGTTTTTTTTTTTCTTTGTTTTTGGTTTTGATTAGCAACAAGCTGTGGAAAATTTCGATACTCTGGCTTACGGTTTCGCATAGTGTAATGACCGGGGCCGAAACGAATAAGCAAGAAAAATTCAAATTTAAACGCTTAGAAATGCGCGGGATGAGGAGACCTTATGCTCCAGGTTGCAGTCAGCTCTAAACTTAGGAAGGTCAACTTGACTCAACTGGAACTTACAGCGGTTACTAGTAAAGTCACGAGAGCATAAGTGTTGACTAATTATTGACGATTTCTTACGTGAGTTAAGTTAAGTCTATACTAACTAGACTAAAAGGCTCCATGGTAAAATATGGGGAATATTCCCGAAACTAACCTATTGGTGATTCAAAACAGTGATAAAACTGATTGTCACCCATGCAGCAAAAGCCAAGCAACCAACCTCAAACGTCACTCTGGCTAAGCTCCACCGCCTGGTTTGTGTGGCTATAACGGGGGCCATGCGCACTTGCCCGACAGAGGCGCTTGGAATCATCACAGGCATATCACCTTTTGCTTGAGCGTCCTGAGACTGCCGAACCCTTGAAAAGTGGGAACTTAATGGGTCATTTGTGTGTCCTAAAACCATTCGTAAATGATCCCGTAGTAAAACGGGCAGACTCAATGACACCTAAGCTGACTTTTCAAAATTCCTACAAGGTATAGTGCCTGAAAGGGACGACAACCACCATGTGCAGCATGGGGACTCAAATTTGGTATTCTCAGTGGCGGACCCAGGTAGGGAAAATTGGGGAAATTGCCCCCATTGTGTTATTTAAGTAGGCCTATCAGTTTTTCGAATTCACTGAATTTTCAAAATTTTGAAATTATGTACCTAATTTTAAATTTTTAGTTTTTTGTTATATTTTCGAATTTGTATTATTTTACACAGTTGAAATTCGCAGCAAGTTTGAATATTTTCACAGGTTCAGAAAACAACGAAAATTACAAAATTTACAATTTTATAATATTATTAAATTTCTTGAGATTTCTTATTTTTAGGATAATTTCCAAAATTTCAAAAACTATCGAAATCCGGGAGATTCTAGAAATTTTGTGTATTGCTCATCGCAACTATCTTATTAGGCGGCGCGAAGCAAGCAAGCTTTGGCTAGTTATTTTTATATTGGGGAAAATCCCCAGCACCGTCAGCAACAAAAAATATTAAAAATCATCGCGATTTTCAACCGTTTTAAAGTTTGAACTTTAGCCATCTAAAATTTAGGCTGCATACCTAAAATGTTTCTAAAAATTTTCAAACTTTTGGGTGTAATTGTTAAAGTTTGTTGAATTTTTATAAGGAGTGGAGAAGTGGAATGTGGGTCTATGTGGTGGTGGTTATGTGATGTGCTGAACTTTTATAAAAAAAAAAATTATAAACATTAAATAAACAAAAGAAAAAAGTAATAAAATAAAAAAACAACTTTTGATATACTACGTATATTAGCTTTGAAATAGCGTGCCAGTTTTTCCTTGTTTGGTATTTGTATACCCAAACGTTTTTAGGCTAGTCAACTTAATTGACTTATTTTTTGTTGGCATCTCCACATATTTTCAGCTTCATTACTTTCCACGAATTTTTAACCGGATTGCCATCAGCCAATCCCATAGCTATCCCTTTTCTCCAACAGCTAAATACAAAATCAACTTCGATGTTTTAAGTCATTGCGCTCTTCAAGAACAAAGTCTCGGTTTTACTGCCCTCTTTTTTGTTTGATTTGTTTAGCGTGGCTTCATTGAAGTTGCTCGCAATCGCCCCCGGAACTCCTCAGATGGTTTCTTATTCTGTTGAGAGACACACATATATAAATATGCTCTTTTGAAGCAGAATTTGTTTAGTAAATTTCCTTTTCAGTACCTAATTCTCCTGTCTTAAGTTAGCTTTGAAAATATCAAATATTTAATACAGGGACGGAAAATAATCATTATTTTTTAAATTTTACCCAAAAAAATAAACAAGTTGTAATCGTCGTAAAACAATTTTAATTATACCCACGTATTTGTTTTCGTACGTCCCACTGTAATTTACAATGATTTTTATTTTTCGAGTTTAACCAATTAAGATTAAAAATAATAATCAATATTTGAGTTTTAATTTTTCGCTCAAAAGTAATTATTATTACTTGATTTTTGTTTTTTCGATCAAAAATAATGATTCATTTATGATTTTTATTATTTCGCTCAAAGAGCGCGATTTCCGCCGTATCCTTTTCAGAGGGAGTGACCCCTTAATAAAGGAATAAGCCTCACAATTTTCAGGTCAAAATTTCAGTAAGTTGCGTCTGTATAGCCTTTTCAATTTTATGAATAATTATTATTTTTAAGTGGAAAAATCAAACTCAATAATAATTATTATCTCTGAGTGAAAAAATAAAAATAAAAATCAAAAAATAATCATTATTTGTGATCGAAAAAACAAAAATCAATTAACAATTATTTCCGCTGAGCAAAAAAATAAAAATCAGTAATAATTATTATTTAGAGCGAAAAAATAAAACTCATATTTTTTTACTCATAATGATTGCCGTCCCTGATTTAAAATGGCGGCTATTTGCCATCCAACTCGATTACGGAAACGAGTGCGTATAATATAAACCTATATGGATACGAATAAAAGTACGAAAATTTAATTTTACAAATAAAATTTTCTTAACAAATTATACTGTAGGGACGCTAAAATGACACAAACAATGCCGAGCAACGTAATCTCAATTTTGGGCCGTAGATTACGGATCTGTGTACCGTTTATCTATGTCAGGTCATTTTCCCAAGATATTGTCATTTTAAGCTTGCATTGCGAATGAAAAAAAAAAATTTACTTTAACATGGAAAATATTACTCATACGCCATGTACGAGTATGTACGTGGACGGCCATTTACGATATGACGGGTGAGTAAGTATGTGATCAAATTATGTGGGCAAAAATCGGGACATTTCTAAAGCATCGAATCCGAACATACAATTTTGTTTTTAGAATAAAAAGACATAATATCTTTTAATAAAGATTTATTTAAAACAAAAAAATAGAAAAAACTTGAAAAATTATCAAAATGCTCTACGGAGGCGAGAATGTAAATGGGTGAAAAGACCCTTTAGCAAGTTTTGGCTACTTTGCCTTGTGTAAAAATTATTATTATTTTTTATGAAATTATTATTTACTATTTAAAAACATGTAAAACAAAATTTCAAACTTTGTAGAATATTTAAAAAAATTCGAGAATTTAACAAATGTTGACCATTAAGCTTTAGTAGAATAAAGTACAAGTTTGAAGTAGTTTGGGCTTACCGTTAATTTTTGGCAATTTTTCGTTTGCGCATTTTCTTTCATAAGAAGTATGTTCGACAATTTTTTTGTATGGAGAAAATGAACGAAACCGACCAAAAAAATAAAAAATTAAAAATTAACAAAAATCAACAGTAAGTCCTAGTCACTTAAAATTTGCACTTTGAATCGAATGGGCTACAAAACTGCATACTCGAAAAAACCAAAAATGATTGCACATTTTCATTTGACCATTTAAACCTTGTTTCTTTATCCATCGATTTTTGGCAAAAGAACAGGTTTTAATACAAATGCAAAAATTACAAAAAAATCTGTTGTTTTTAATATTGTCCTTGTTAAAAAATCGATTTTTTTCATAACAATTGAATTATCTTGAGAAAAGTAGCTTATCTGGAAAAACGGCATACAGATCCACAATCCTCGATTTTCTAAACTGATAAACAAATAATTTACTAAATTGCATAGAATGTAATCCCTGAAAATACAGATTTGAGGTCTCCTGAAATTTCATTATTATAATTTTTTTTTTAATTTTAAGTTTTTTCTTCACCTACTTACCGTTTAAATTAATGCTTCACAGACACTTATTCTCATGCGTGCACGCATATTTCCATCCACTCAGGCCGCAACTCGTTTACTTGTCACATTATCCAACGTCAAGCTGCCAAAAAAGTGTCACTGCACCAATTAACCCAAATCTTTAACCAGCCGTGAGCGTTGAATGCACTTACGTGTTTACATATATCAGTGGCGGCAAATGTTTTGGTGATGAGTTAATTGAAAAACAAAACCGGCAGTACGGCCACGGCAGAGTATTAAAGTTTCAGCAAGTTTGAAGTGGGCAAATTTAAAGACTAAAATCTCTAAGTGATGCCGAAAAAAATATTTAAAAATCGAGGGTTTTGGAAAATTTAGGCTACCTTAACCACATCTCAACGCAGTTTGAGAAATATAAAATCTTTAAAAGCTGTTCCATTCAGATGCATCTGAGTTCTTTATTCCACACAATTGCCAATAAATAGGGAAATGTGTAGAAATTTTCTAAATTTCGCAAAACAATAGTAGAGAAAACTTCAAGGCTACACATATGTATGTAAGTATTTCATATGCTGTATAGCAAAGAATAAAAGCAGGCATATGTATACATGTATGTATGTAGATATGTATAACAACAAAAGCATGCGAGCAATCCATTTGCAGAGGTTCAAGGAAACCATGTCTCATCAAAACAAAAGAAAACTCAAATTTCATTGTAACTACAAAACAATAAATGCTGTTAAATAGAAACAAAAACAATGGATATCTTACCAAGCAAACATGGGAACATTTGCTGTAGTCGAACAATTTCGAATTTCAATTACATTAGAGTTGTCGCAGTTGTCTTTGCGAAATGATCTTTGTCCTTTGAATATATGTAAGTATATCTAAGTTTGTTCATATGTAGTTGCTAGTGAGTATGGAATATCTAACGAGCTGCAATTGTAGTACGCATAGACTTTCCCATTAAGGTGATCGAATATTTACATTTTTCATATTTTGTGTAAAACATCCTCTTTTGGTAAAGTAGAAATAATTAAAAACACGATTACGACTACGATTATGATTATGAATACGATTTCAATTAAGATTATGATTACACTACGATAACGACTGATATTGATTAGGACAACGATTACGAATACAGAATCAATTAAATTTACGATTGCGAATACAATTACGATTACCAGTACGACTACGATTACAACTGCAATTACGATTACGAACGCGATAACGACTATGGATACCATTATGACTACGACTTCGTTTAAGGCTGCGAGTATGATTACGACTGAGATTATTATTTGAATAACGGATATGATTACGATTAACACTACGATTACGATTAAGATTAATTAGCAGCATTATGATTATAATAACAATCATGATTATGATTACGAGTACGGTTATAAATAAGCTAACGATTTCGATTACGATTAGAAAACGCATACAATTATTATTGCAAATATATTTCAATGCTCTTTAGTGTATGAAAAAGAATTGTGTTCGAATTGAATTTTTTTTCAATAATAGATTTTGGTCTCCCAGCGGTAATATTATTTAAAATTTTAGAATTTTTTTTTTCTCTTCTAAAAGATTTGTAGATACTAATATTTTTCAAGCCAAAATTTTTGTTATATATTTTTTTTTTTAATTATTAAGTATACCTAAAATATTATGTTATGGGTGGTTATGGGTTTGGTTCTTTTGCTAATTAAAAAAAATTTTAGTTAAACAATTTTTTTGTTCTGTGGAAAAAAGTTTTAAAATTTTTTTGTTGCCTTCATTTAAAGTTTTTCGAAATCAACACTTTTCTTAAATTTTTTAGTTGTATTTAAATTAAACTTTTCCGAAATTAGAAATTTTTTATAATTTCAAAGTTGTTGTTGGGAATACATATATAGACATATGAATGCACAAATAGCGATTAGTAGTTTAACAGGTTTTGAAATTTTGCTTTTAATTTTTCCTAATTTAATTTTTGTTCGATTTCGTTAGTTAAAAAATTGCGGCTAAACATAAATTTTCCATTTACTTTTTTGTTTTGCTAAAATAAAAATTTTTCGAAATCACATTTTTGTTAATTTCTTAAGATTTTTGTATGATTAAACATCAACCTATATTTAAAGAAGGTTTAAATCAAATTTTTTGTTGTTGTTTTTTTAGGAAGAAATGTGTGTTTTTTAAATCACATATTGTTAAATTTTTTAGTTTTTCTTTTACTAAACAACTAAGTTAAACTTTTTGAAGTTAGACATTTTATATGTTGTCAGGGTTTTTACTTAACACACTTCGGAAATATTTTTATAAATCTTTTTGTTGTTTTTATGTTTCAGAGTTATTTGATTATTTATTTTTTATATGAGACGCATTTTTGAAAATAGCCACAAAAAATAGGCATGACCAGCAAAAGTACAAAGAATTTTTTTTCAAATATTAAGCTCATGATTTGTGCTCTGAGATATGTTTCCGGACCAATTCCTAGTTCAGCATTGAATAGTATCCCCCATCGATTTTGTTACGACAAATATTTACAGTTTCCCTCTATAACTATTTCAAAAGTACTTTTAGAAAATACCACAAAAATTCACCCACCAAGTCGATCACCCTAGTTCATATGATTCAACGATGACGTTATCTGAGAAAAGAAAGCATAGACAGCCCTACAGCCAGCGGCAATATTTCAAATTGGAATCGATGATAATTTGTAGCGCCGCAGCACTGCAGCAAAACGCAATAAGAGAAATATATTCGAAGAAATAAACTCAATACATATATATTTCTAAGGTTTCTTTTGCAGCTTATGGTTGATCCGTCGCTTGCAGTTTTCATCTATACCCTAACCGCCAAACAGGCTGCTATTGTCTTCTTCATCGTCTGGAATTTATGTAATTGCATTTTATTGGAAATTGTACAAGCATTTTATTGCGGCACACAAGCATACACACGAACACACAAAAAAAATGCATTGGCCACACTTTAAGAAGTCGTGTGCAAGAAACTTCTACAGCAGCCTCCTTCGCTCCAATACAGTGTTGCATTGTTATCACAGCTTTCAACTGTTTCTTCACCAGCCACATTTTATGCCGCAGCTGCTGATGCTTTTGTGGCCTGTGCTCCTAAGTATATACATATAAACAGAATCCAGACATTTTTGTGGTTTTCTTGCCAGTTTGTCAAATATGATAGATACTCGTACATACGTAGTACGCTGCTGCTGCAACACTCGCTCATTTCAACACTTCTTCTTCCAGTATAAGAATAGTGTCTGTGATTTTTTTTATTTTCCTTTAATTTTGTCACTTTGTTGCTTGTTACCCTTTGTTGTTGAAATACGCCTTCGGCAGCAATGTCATCAAGTTTCTTTGAAATTTCCACTATGCCATTAGAGCTTCTCGTATGCGCGTTGCTTTCCATGTTAACAATTTAGGTTTGTGCGAAAACACAAATTTTCACAGTTGCGTACATACATGCATACATACATATAGGGGATTCACAAGACGTGTTAACCGTCGTAAAATCTTAAGCTTAACACTTGTTTATGTAAAATAGCGGTTAAAATGGTTGGGGGGTTGGCTAATTATATATTCTTTATCAGTTTAAAAGAATTTCGGTTTA
>NW_016158533.1:20960-53013 GCF_001687245.7 Rhagoletis zephyria | reverse complement strand
TATCTGAGAAAAGAAAGCATAGACAGCCCTACAGCCAGCGGCAATATTTCAAATTGGAATCGATGATAATTTGTAGCGCCGCAGCACTGCAGCAAAACGCAATAAGAGAAATATATTCGAAGAAATAAACTCAATACATATATATTTCTAAGGTTTCTTTTGCAGCTTATGGTTGATCCGTCGCTTGCAGTTTTCATCTATACCCTAACCGCCAAACAGGCTGCTATTGTCTTCTTCATCGTCTGGAATTTATGTAATTGCATTTTATTGGAAATTGTACAAGCATTTTATTGCGGCACACAAGCATACACACGAATACACAAAAAAAATGCATTGGCCACGCTTTAAGAAGTCGTGTGCAAGATGCTTCTACAGCAGCCTCCTTCGCTCCTTACAGTGTTGCATTGTTATCACAGCTTTCAACTGTTTCTTCACCAGCCACATTTTATGCCGCAGCTGCTGATGCTTTTGTGGCCTGTGCTCCTAAGTATATACATATAAACAGAATCCAGACATTTTTGTGGTTTTCTTGCCAGTTTGTCAAATATGATAGATACTCGTACATACGTAGTACGCTGCTGCTGCAACACTCGCTCATTTCAACACTTCTTCTTCCAGTATAAGAATAGTGTCTGTGATTTTCTTTTATTTTCCTTTAATTTTGTCACTTTGTTGCTTGTTACCCTTTGTTGTTGAAATACGCCTTCGGCAGCAATGTCATCAAGTTTCTTTGAAATTTCCACTATGCCATTAGAGCTTCTCGTATGCGCGTTGCTTTCCATGTTAACAATTTGGGTTTGTGCGAAAACACAAATTTTCACAGTTGCGTACATACATGCATACATACATATATTTACATACGTTTTAATGCATCGACTTAAGTAGTTGCAGCTGCCAACCCATATGTACATTGTGAATATGTACATAAATTAATATTTACATACAGAAATGTATGTGTTTTCAGTCTCTTCTCATTCTCCAAGACGACGACAAAATGCGTTTGTTGCATCGCACTTTCTTAAACCAGTTGATATACTTACCGGTATTATTATCAGTAAATGCCTCCATATGATTGTCGCTATATTTCTCAACATCTTTATCGATATGTATACCCTTATCAATGCATTTATCGCCTTTGTTATCGAAATCGTTACATATACTTATATATACCGATAAACCGATATGTGCATACTTATCATTATCATTATCACTAGCCCTCAGTATTTTTATCGATATATCTCTCAATTTTGTAAAGGTACGTAACGGTTTTGTTGCAATATTTTTATCTATATTTTATAGAAAATTTAATCGATACTGTCACTGTTGATGTATTTATCGTTTTTTATCGATATCTTTATATGTACTTATATGTGGCAATAAAGTTATCACCATGGTTATTTATACCAGTTCCTTTATCGATATTGATTCATTTATTGAAAACTTAACCGGTAGTTTCAGCCTTATCATTGTCGAAAAACTCCTGAGAAGATATTATTTGTGGTGCACATATTTATCGATATTGTTTGTCGATATTTCAATCGAAATCTCTATCGCTATTTTTACATTTATTTATGTATTTATTTATGTTAAAGGCGATGTCGATATGGATTCATTTATTGAAATCGTAACCGGCAGGTTTGTCGATATCATTTTTAACCGACTTCCAAAAAAGGAAGAGGTTATGAAAGGTAGTGTCCCATATTAATCTGGTTTAGATCCAATCATTGGATCATGAAATATATATCATGAAATATATATATATATAGAATTGAAGTCGGTTTTTTTTGCTAAAAATTACTTGTTTTAGTTTAATGTTTGATATATTTCTCTGAATTGTTAACAGACGTGTTTATTGATATTTTCTTTGAAAGTTTTATTAATCTTCCTTTCCTTATCGATATATTCATCGGCATAGCTGTAGTGGTCGTCAACAATATGATTTTTTCATATGGACATGTTGTCGATATCGTTTGTTAAATCGAAATATTTATTGATATTGCTGTAGTTATCGATTAATTTATCGGTGTTTGTAATCGATGTCATTATCTTCACTTGATCGATAAATTCTATATAATACACATATTTTTCTCCTTATTGTTATCAACATTTTTATGCAAATGGTTCTTAACATGTTTATCAAAATTGTAAGGGAAATCTTTTTCGATATTGCCATTGTCATTGGAATTTTTATCGAAATATTTATCGATATCATTATATATATGTATATCGATAACGACGTTGCGATCAGCAATTAATAAAAAACGTCACCGGAGTGGTGCTCGTTAGTAGAGATGGGCACTGGGAAACTCCGCAATGGGCCTTTGTGGCCTCCGAGTGAACTCTTTTTGAGCTGCCCGCGTAACCTAACGTAGCCTAGTAGACAGTGACTTTAGTCTAGAAAGTTGCAAGTTTAGATTGCCCTTATATTTATAAAGAAATTAATGCCACGCAAGAAAATAACCAAAATTATTTGAATTTTTAACTTTTGAAGTTATAACAAATAAAAGCAGAAAGCGAATATGACATTTTTTGATACCGCAAGGGTTCGTAAGGACCCTTTCCAAAGATTTTTGTCGAATGTGGTGTAGTGGGTGCTAACGAATAGAGATGGGTACGGTGTCCAGGGAGTTTCCTCATACATATCCCTCCCTACATGTCTTTAAACCTTATTGATTCTCTATTGAATCCTAGCAGCCCTTCTAATGAAGCTCTCCCTGAGATATCTGCGCTTTCGAATAAGTGTTCCCCAAGAAATTTGAGGCGTTTTCCTCGGAGTACTAGGCACTCGCAAAGGAAGTGCTGGACGGGTCCTATCTCGTCGCATCACCGCACTGAGGACAGCCCTAGTCACTCTCTCAACTTCTGAAGGCAGAAATCGCAAATGAAGTTTTACTATCTGGATCGTTGCCCAAGTCACATCTCAGACCCCTTTCTAACTCAATTGTCCGCTTTCTCATTTCCCTCGTCACCACTATGTCCCGGGACCCAGTAAAAATTGATTATGTTTTTTCGAACATAAAAACTATTTTTCGAGTGCTAAATATATTTATATTTGTAATTTTTAAAGGAAGAGTTGCATATCTACTTCTACATTGTGCACCAACAACAAAGGTGGGTTTAATCGTATATCCATTATGAGCATTTTAATAGAGCTTTTATTCCACAATGGGATCACAACTAATCACCACACATATGTGTTAAGCTGACCATTCCAAAAAAAAAAAGCCATAACTATGCATTTATACATAAGTGAATTAGCCGGTTTAATAATTTATTATGTACGCACTGGACCATGAGTATTTACACTCTTGAACAAAAGTCTCTGGACTTCAACAAAAAGCGGCTTAAAAATAAATTTATAATAGCTTTATCATTATTTGAAGGTAGTGACTGCCCAAAATGCACAAAAGCTTGTTTGCTCATGATAAACCGTTAAAAATTTTACACTTTTATGTTTGGTTTCACGGCTCAAAGAACTTCACCAAAAAAGAGAAATGCTGTTGGAATATTTCCCTTTTTTTATTTGACTTCCCATTAAATCTTCGAATCCGCTTAATGCTTGAATAGTAAATCCGTTCTGTTTGCACATCAATAACAAACACTCATAATAATAATAGAATGCCAACAGGCGCAAAGTTGTCGCTGTCGGCTATACATAATAGCATTAGTGCAGAGTTCAAAGCTTTGCCGCCACTCAAATCGAGGCTGAATTGGATGAAAGGATTTAAATCAGTCAGGCGACTAATGTCACAATGATTTTGATGAAATATGCAACAACCACATATAGATGGAAGAGAGAGAGAGAGAGAGAGCGTATAAGAGAGAGGATGTGCAATACCTAGCACAGCAATAATAAAATTGCAAATGGCCAGCGGCATACACATTTATGTATGTGAATTAGGACACCGCACCAAAAAACGGTTCTCCAAGTGAATCACATTTTTTTTAGGTTAAAAAAATTTTCCGAAATTTCCGTGAAATATATTAAAAGAACGAAATCTTAAACACAGGTATTATTAAAAAAAAAAAAACGGTTACGTGATTATATATAGTATGGCTAACGCTTTTCTCTCTCTTTATTGAGAAGAGGTTAAAAAAAAATATATTTATATGTATATGAAAAACGGACCCTTAGAACTATTTTTAAAATTTTCTAACACACGATTATCTATAAACTTAGCCTAAATTCATATTTAGACTAATAGTAATCATAACCTAGACCAATATTTGTGATTTACGTTAGAGGGGCACCAATTTTTTGTTTTATTTTATTTTTGTATGAAACGCGAGGCAACCTTATGTTCTCACCTTCATACATGCCCTGCAAGAAAGTTTTAGCGTAGCGAAATAATATATAGATATGGTTTTATTGACTGGATTTACTGATTACTTCAAGCTTTCTCCCTGTGTGGTAAAATAAAATTTAGATATTTTTTTTATTCCGCACAATGTCCCACAATCCCAGTAAATCCCGACTAAAATGCAGAAAGTCTCAAAAAAAAAACCCCCCGAAAAAATTGTTTGTCGAAAAATCGAAAACTCTTGGCAAGATACAAAAAAGTAGCGTAAAATCGAAAGAAGTCTCGAAAAATTACTATACTATAAAATCCCGAGGAATAAGTCCCATGAAAATTGCAGAAAGTTTCAAGAAAATCGTCAAAGATAAAGATAACCCACAAAGTATCCGACAAGTCCCGACAAAATACAGAAAAATCACCAAATGCCGAAAAAACATTCGAAATCACAAAAAACAACACGAAATCTAAGAGTTTGGAAATATTTTTTAAAATAAAAAAACGGAGTGTACTGAAAAGGAAAATTCCCTCCAAAATGCAGAATAATTTCGAAAAAAATTAGGCCTATTCATAGTCAAGATAAAGTCGACTCTAAAGTTAGTTGCAGTTGACATAATTTCCAATGGAGTATCTTTCAAAAAAGCTGCAAAGAACTTTAGAATCGGCTTTATTTTGACAATGAATATACCCCAATGTATGCAGAAATGTCCCGAAAAATTCAAAACATAAAGTCGGGGACAACTCCCACAAGTTCCCGAAAATCCACAAAAAATTCCAAAACCAAAGAAAAATGTGTCCCGAAAAGATCACAAAATATACCCGAAAAATGTGAAAGATTTCGAAAAATGAAACATCCTAAGTTCTTTGTGACAGCATATTGTGCTGGAGATTGAGTAGAGTTTCACGGTCTTTAATTGGTGTAGCTGTTCCGTAAAGGGAATGCACGCAGCTCTCTGTAGCTTAGTGAATTTTTCCGTTATCGAAGATTTATTCAAGGACGTCTAACAAACTGTGACGCTATAGTACATGATTGCACGAACCAGTGCGGTAAAGCCACATTTCCACTAGCCATTAAAATTACAAAAAATTTGTGTCATTTAAAAAATACCATGTGGAAATGAGCTTAGTGATAATTTTTTAAGTAACGACACGAATATTGTTTAATGTCAAACATTGTCATTATAATTTTTGCCATTTAATGTCTAGTGGAAGTCCAGCATAAGTCGCAATGGCGGACTTGTCTGCCTTCCTGGACCTTTCATCAATATTTATATACCAGGTAATCTTCTTGCCCAATAAGAGGCCAGGCATTTGACTGATTCCACTGTCGTCAGTGTGACACTATTTCGCGAGGCGAACTGAAACTGAGAAATTTTGTTTTGTGCTTGTTTTTGTATGCTCTACTCAAACCACTCTCGCGGTAGCTAAGGCGTTTTAAATTAGTTAACTTAAAACTTAATTATGTTTGCCCACTGTAATTACTGCGAGATCTTCCGCATAAGCAGACTATTTATTATTAGTGCATTCAATAGGCATGAGGAGAGCACTCGGCCCTGCGTTTTTCTGTTGGCGTATTTTGAAACTAGACGCTATGTTGGGGAATAGTATCCACAGACTTATCTTTAAAATAGGCGTATCTCCACTATGATCGCTACTAACTTTAATCTAGTAGCCTTTTTAGTGTTTTTAAAAAAGAATGGGTCGAAAATCATTGGAACGAAGGTTGTGAAACGAGGACCAGTTTCAACTCCGCCTTTTAAGATTAGACGGATACGGCTACAGTGGGGCGTTTGGGAGCTCGGAACTTTTACAGTTTACACCAGGGACGGAAAATTATCATTATTTTTTTTAATTTTAACTAAAAAATCAACAAGTTGTAATCGTCGTAAAACAATTTTAACTACACTCACGTATTTGTGTTCGTACGTCCCACTGTAATTTACAATGATTTTTATTTTTCGAGTTTAACCAATAATGATTATTTTATGATTTTTACTTTTTCGCTCAGGGGATAATAATTATTATTGAGTTTTATTTGTTTCACTTAAGAATAATGATCATTCGAAAATCTCAAAAGCTATACCAGCGTGATTTCCGTTGTATCCTTTCCAGTGGTAGTAACATGTTAATAAAAGAAATAAGTCCCAAAATTTTCAGGTCAAAATTTCAGAAAGTTGCGTCTGTATAGCCATTTCTATTTTATAAATAATCATTTTGTTTAAGTGGAAAAATAAATCTCAAAAATAATTATTATCTCAGAGCGAAAAAATGAAAATCATAAAATAATCATTTGTGATCGAAAAAATAAAAATCAAATAATAATCATTTGCATTGAGCGAAAAAATAAAAATCTATAATATTTATAATATTTGAGCGAAAAATTTTAAATCATAAAATAATGATTAAATGTTGATTTAAATTATTTTACTCATAATGATTACCGTCCATGGTTTACACTAAACAAACCACAGTCTTTTACCAAACCAGAAGCTCACTTCTCTGAGTAAATTGTTTCTAGCAGGGCATTTGAAATGCACTCACACTTTTCGCTCACCTCTCTCATTTAATTTATGGCAACACCGCCAGCAACAAAATGTCCCATAAATTACTTAACATGATTAGTGTATGGGGAGGTGTAATAACAGCCAACAATTACAAGCGCAACTACAACAAAAAAATAAAGCGGCAATGAATCCAATATACATGCATACATATGCAAGTATGTATTTATTTATGTATGTCTAATAAACAATTCTCAAATGTACGANGTGTATGGGGAGGTGTAATAACAGCCAACAATTACAAGCGCAACTACAACAAAAAAATAAAGCGGCAATGAATCCAATATACATGCATACATGTGTAAGTATGTATTTATTTATGTATGTCTAATAAACAATTCTCAAATGTACGATTTTATTCGTGTGAAAAGTTGAAATCAAATGGACATGAAAATGCAACAATGGCCGACGGCCGTGTCAGATCGCAGTGAATTATAGGGCGAATCAATAAATATGTATGGCAATGATGAGTGCGTGTTTTGCATCAGGTCAATCGAATTATTTTGCAGTAAATTACAAGCGTTTTACTATGCCTAATAAATGGAGTACGATTACATGCATACACATGTATGTCCAGTTATTTATGAATATTAACAACAAAACATGTAATCAANTCGCAGTGAATTATAGGGCGAATCAATAAATATGTATGGCAATGATGAGTGCGTGTTTTGCATCAGGTGAATCGAATTATTTTGCAGTAAATTACAAGCGTTTTACTATGCCTAATAAATGGAGTACGATTACATGCATACACATGTATGTCCAGTTATTTATGAATATTAACAACAAAACATGTAATCAATATTAAAATCACTGATAAATGAGACGCTGTCAAATATCTAAAAGGTGGTCCAAATGATTATTTTCAAGAATTCAAATAAAAAAAAAGAACAAAATGCAATTTTTCGGTACATTATGTACACCGTAGGAACGATAAAATGACACAAAAAATCGTCGAGACATGCAAACTTCATTTTGGGTCGTAGATTACGGATCTGTAGACCATTTCTAAATCAGGTTATTTTCACAAGATATTTTCATTTTATATTTGCATTGCGAATGAAAAAAAATCAAACTTTAACATGGAAAACGAGCAGGGAGTACATGGCGTATGAGTAACATTCTTGCCTGCTCACAATTCATAAAAAAATCATTGCGTATTTTCATTTGACCATTCACAATCCATCGATTTTCTTCGATAGATAGATTGTGGCATGGGTTGTGTGGCATGATGCGCGAATTTGCTGAAACCAAGTTCGTTCGGGTCCTTGTCTTCAATTTCCGGGCACAAGAAATTGTTTATCATGCGTCTGTAGCCACACACTTGACCGTAATTTCGTTTTAGGCAGCATTTTCTAAGGAAAGGGCCAACGATGTCCCCGCGCCAAAATCCGCACCAAACTCTCACTCCCTGAAAATGCATTGACTTCTTGACGGTGACCAGATGCGGAAGTTTTGCCTGTTAACATAGACGGCGACCTGGATTTGCGCCTCGCCAGAAGAGATGCTTTCGCGATCATAATTGTTGTTCATTTGGAACTGCGCTAAGGCCCAAACTGAGCNATGGAGTACGATTACATGCATACACATGTATGTCCAGTTATTTATGAATATTAACAACAAAACATGTAATCAATATTAAAATCACTGATAAATGAGACGCTGTCAAATATCTAAAAGGTGGTCCAAATGATTATTTTCAAGAATTCAAATAAAAAAAAAGAACAAAAAGCAATTTTTCGGTACATTATGTACACCGTAGGAACGATAAAATGACACAAAAAATCGCCGAGACAAGCAAACTTCATTTTGGGTCGTAGATTACGGATCTGTAGACCATTTCTAAATCAGGTTATTTTCACAAGATATTTTCATTTTATATTTGCATTGCGAATGAAAAAAAATCAAACTTTAACATGGAAAACGAGCAGGGAGTACATGGCGTATGAGTAACATTCTTGCCTGCTCACAATTCATAAAAAAATCATTGCGTATTTTCATTTGACCATTCACAATCCATCGATTTTCTTCGATAGATAGATTGTGGCATGGGTTGTGTGGCATGATGCGCGAATTTGCTGAAACCAAGTTCGTTCGGGTCCTTGTCTTCAATTTCCGGGCACAAGAAATTGTTTATCATGCGTCTGTAGCCACACACTTGACCGTAATTTCGTTTTAGGCAGCATTTTCTAAGGAAAGGGCCAACGATGTCCCCGCGCCAAAATCCGCACCAAACTCTCACTCCCTGAAAATGCATTGACTTCTTGACGGTGACCAGATGCGGAAGTTTTGCCTGTTAACATAGACGGCGACCTGGATTTGCGCCTCGCCAGAAGAGATGCTTTCGCGATCATAATTGTTGTTCATTTGGAACTGCGCTAAGGCCCAAACTGAGCAGCGCTAACGAAGCAGATGATCGTGTCGCTTCATCTGCTGAGTTAATTGGACCTTTTAAGCGAATAATATGATGTCCTTGTGCAAATTTCACAGCAGGCTGGTGGGTGAAATATAGAGTTGTTCAAATCGGTCGTTGGCGGTAGTGAATGTTGTCCACTAGCATGCTGGTCTCCAAAAATATTCAACAATTTATATTGAGCTCGAGGCCGTTTTAAATAAAAATNTGCAATTTTTCGGTACATTATGTACACCGTAGGAACGATAAAATGACACAAAAAATCGTCGAGACATGCAAACTTCATTTTGGGTCGTAGATTACGGATCTGTAGACCATTTCTAAATCAGGTTATTTTCACAAGATATTTTCATTTTATATTTGCATTGCGAATGAAAAAAAATCAAACTTTAACATGGAAAACGAGCAGGGAGTACATGGCGTATGAGTAACATTCTTGCCTGCTCACAATTCATAAAAAAATCATTGCGTATTTTCATTTGACCATTCACAATCCATCGATTTTCTTCGATAGATAGATTGTGGCATGGGTTGTGTGGCATGATGCGCGAATTTGCTGAAACCAAGTTCGTTCGGGTCCTTGTCTTCAATTTCCGGGCACAAGAAATTGTTTATCATGCGTCTGTAGCCACACACTTGACCGTAATTTCGTTTTAGGCAGCATTTTCTAAGGAAAGGGCCAACGATGTCCCCGCGCCAAAATCCGCACCAAACTCTCACTCCCTGAAAATGCATTGACTTCTTGACGGTCACCAGATGCGGAAGTTTTGCCTGTTAACATAGACGGCGACCTGGATTTGCGCCTCGCCAGAAGAGATGCTTTCGCGATCATAATTGTTGTTCATTTGGAACTGCGCTAAGGCCCAAACTGAGCAGCGCTAACGAAGCAGATGATCGTGTCGCTTCATCTGCTGAGTTAATTGGACCTTTTAAGCGAATAATATGATGTCCTTGTGCAAATTTCACAGCAGGCTGGTGGGTGAAATATAGAGTTGTTCAANAAAATGTTTACACAAATTTGTGTACAGCCGGCGCAGTGCCTGCCTTATTTCGGCCAAAACTTCTTTTCAATAAGCGCACTGTGCCTTTCTTCCCAATTTTCAGCAGGAAAAAGCTGTTACTGTCAAAATTACATATGATTAAAATACAACACTATATGGGCCACCCTTTATGTATGTACATATGTGTTGTTGAACGAAAAAAATTTTCAAAATGGCATTTGATAAGTTGACAGTTTGAAATTTGGTGATATTAGTTCATTTTTCAAATCACAATCATTCGATTGGGTCTGCGATAATAAATCAAATTTATTGGCGTGTGCGAATTTATGATACTGCGGTGGATAAGAGCAGATGAGAAATTGAAAATAATGTAGAATGGAATTGAGTGAATGATTTTCTAATTTGAATACAGCCCACCCTACAACCCTCAATGCCACAGCTATAACCTCAAAAGAAGTAGCTAAGTATTCTTAAATTATTTTTGTGAATGCTCAGAACTGACAGGCAAAGTCATGAAACAATAGGCAAATTCTTCATACAAGATATAAAGGATATTTCTTAAATCTCCATTACTAACATAAGCATCGGCAATTATTGGCATCATTGGCAAGTCTAATTGGTCCAAATATACCAACGAATTGCTAATTGGGCACTAGGCCAAAGCTCAAACAACACTGCTACCAACCAGCCAAAAGTCGCTTGTACTTAATTAATATTTAATTAAAAACCAAAACAAAAATCTTTTAAAAGAGTATATTTATAAGGAAGCATGATGGGAAGCTATCAAATGAATTGTGCATTTAAATCCAGAATTCTCTTTTGTGTTCTCGCTCTTTTTTTTTTCTGTTAAAAAGTTAAGCTTTCACATACACAAATAAATTGCCAAGCCAAAGTTCATCACATCCCCAAGGAAACATATCAAAAGCAAGCTTAAGATAGGCGTACTATGAAAATAAGTCAAGTAGTTGGCAGCTGGCGACGGGTAATTGAAACTGTTGATGCGATTTATGAAGCTCAATAATTGACGGCACCAGCCTTGAGAAGCCTTGTGAAAAAAGAACCCAGCCACTTACACACACACACACACACACACACACACATTTGAAGTAAAATCAAAGCAATCGAAGCATGTCTGCCCCACTGCACTGCAAGCAGTGATGCCAATCGGCGGATAATTTCCCGATTTTGGTGGAATTTGAATTTCTCGCGGGAATCGGGGAATGACTTTAAATTTTGGGGAATTCAATATACAAACGATTTTGATTCGAACATTATAATTGAGGATAAAATTGCATTTATAAATTACAACTTGTAATGACAATCTCTCATTTTGTATCATGGGTTTGAGACATTTCCTAATTGCCTCGTGCAAGCGTGTGGATATTAAAAAATTGCAACTGTGCATAGCCATATTTTTGCCTTTTTTCACGTTTTTGTTTGACGCTCTCTTTTCTCATTTCGCTTTCGCCACCAAGCCATCGTATTAGCCTTTTATATTTTATATATGAAATGCTAAAAAGTCCGTCCTTACATAACATACTTATATCACAATATCAAGTAGCAAAATTCATTTTGGGGAAATTTCATCGAGAATTGGGGAATTTTTTCAGGAATTTCGGGGAAATTCGCCTCAAGGGAGTTGGCATCCCTGACTGTAAGGCAGAACGCGCATCAAATGAGCGGAAACAATATGGCGGCATTAAATTGGCTGCTAGCCAGTTTGGACATATCACACTATGTCAACCGGGCGTGGTCAATAGCAACTCACTGGTTTACATGCCTTCTTGGCTAGTTTAGTGGACATAAGCTGTTGTATGCTATATGGGGCATGCTTGTGCCTTTGTGTTTGTGTTGAAATGTATGTACATACATACATATGTATATGTACGTGCATAGTATAGCACTGCATACATATGCTACTTGATGGCTATGTTCAACCAGCCATGTTATGGCATAGTGATTTATTTGATTTACGAGCAGCAATCTAAGTCCGCAACTGAAAAGTAAGATTATTGAAGGAAATTATTAATATCGTAATGCTGTAAGGCAGCCCCTTTCAAAGGCGCTTTTAGCAAAAATAAAACAAAGTGCTTGGCTTAGAAGCAAAAGAAAAAACAATAAAGAATTTTGTATGAGTGTAAAGCCAAGAATCATTCATATCCAAATGATACAAAAGCGCAAAGGCTCTGCATATCAATGCCAATTAAATTATTATGAAGATTAAGTGGCATTTACAGCAATTGCAGCACTTAAAAACCACCTCCCCCTCTAAGTTAAATATTGCATAGATATGTACGAATTTTGATATCTAACTCGTTTTGGGGTTAAATAAAGAATTTTGAAATGGCATATTTCTCTTCTTATATATTTTATGTAAATCGTACTATAGCCTACATACATACATACATATGTGTGTACAGTAACTTACACAAGTGTTCTCAGATTGGTTTTTTACACAGTTTTTCCAAATAAAATTGTTTATGTGTAAATATCTTAGGTGTTTTTATGCGTAAAATTTGTGTTAACCCAGCAGAAAATTTGTACATAACTGCTTCTTGTGTACAAATGTACATTTCTGAACTAGTTCAGGGCTAATTCGGGACTAGTTAGGATCTGTTCAGGGTTCTTTTAGGACCATTTCAGGATAATTTCGGGAGCTGTTCATGACCATTTTGAGCCTAGTTCACGACTATTTGAGGACTAGTTCATCACTATTTCAGAAACATTTCGGTAATATTTCTTAATCACTTTGGTGCTACATAGTTGGAGGCCATTTCGGGGTTAGTTAGGACTATTTTTTTTGGCCTAGTTCGGGATGATTTCGATACTAATAGGGACCGTTTCCATATTTATTCGAGACAAGTTCACGACTTTTTCCACCGTTTCGGGGCCTGTTCAGGGCGATTTCAGGACCATTTCGGGACTAGTGTCGGAACATTTTACGACCGTTTCGCGACTTGTTTAAGACTTCTTCAGGATCATTTCGGAGCGATTTCAGGGCCATTCTGAAACAAGTTTGGGAATATTTCGAACTAGTTAGGGGCCATTTCGAGACCGCTTAAAACTGATTTTGAGATCCACTTCATGGTAATATAGGGACTACTTCGGGGTAGTTTGGAACTAGTTACGAAACGATCCTTAAATAGTCCTCACTTTTTTTTTCTTTTTAGTTTCTACCTAACCTAACCTAATCGCCGAATGCTTTTACAAACCATATACAGATACATATTTAGACATCAAATAACATAACGCCTTTTTTTACTTTTTAATAAAAATATTGTTCATGTTATAACCAACTCCTATAGAACATAGCCGTCGAGAGATTACTCCAAGAGCTAACGAATACTTTCCAGGGCTACATATGCGGCAAAACAGATTAAATGTGGAGCAAACTGAAGATCATTTATCACGTGTATTTCCTGGGAAGCAAAGTGCTGGGGATGCTCTCCAAAAATACTGGCCTGCATCTATAAGGCGATAGACGACTCTTGCTAGCTCATGTATCCATCATTTGGTTCGACATAACTGCTCAACTTGGGCCAATCTAAGCGCTCACCATTATACAAAGGCAAGCATGTGTATGCATTCACTGGAGCCATGAGCACTTCTCAAAGCGCATTCTCGAAAATTCTTCTATATCCTACCCCTATAAATATTCATATAAAAATTAAAGTGAAAATGACTCTACTAAAGAGACTGATACCAACGTCGGGACAGATGGATTTCTTAATCGTAGAAGGATTAATATTCTGAGCAAGCAGTGCCCTGAAATTTCCATGCCGTGGGATATCATGCAATCGAAATTCAGCTTTACAAACAGGTTTAAAACTGGTCTAAGTAATAGGAATAAACTGGTACACTGATGTGCCATTGACCGTGTGTGTGTGTGGGTACTGTGATAGGTGTAATTGTACTGATGTTGAGATACCCAGAACCTATGGAATAACATATATATTTCCATTTTTGAGACTGAAACCTACGCTCTAAAAAGATGCGCGGACTTTAATATCAAGCGAAACTACCGCAATCAGAACATTGCTATCTTGACTAACAGCCAAGCGGCTACTAAGGTTATAGAGTACCTTGATATATATATATATATATATATATTATCGAAATCGGTTGATGTGGTCCAAAGTTATGCGGTAACATACATAAAAAAAAATATTCCGACGAACTGATATTCTCCTCCCCCTTTTTTGGAAGTCGGTTAAAAAGAAAAGAGAAAAACTCAAGAAATATTCAGCAAAATTTCGAATTTTGTAATATAAATTTCTAGAATTTTCTTCGCTATCCAGTTTTAGAACCCCTGAAATTTTAGTTTAACAAAGTGCATGCGCTACCTTGCTATGCTCCTTGACTTTTANATTCTCGAAAACTACTCTGAACTTTGAGGAATTGTGTCAAGCAAAAATGTTATTCTTCATGCAGTCGTTTGAACCATGATCGAAGTTGTCCTATCAACGAGTAGGTGATTTGGTGCTCGCGGTTCAATCATGTTGACCCCACAGGGTCAGCCATTCGGCCCGTCACGACGCTGACATTGCAGATCTCTTACCCAGCAGCTCAATTGACAGAATTTTGTAAATATATAATACCGGAACCGCAGACACTAGCAAAGAAATTTAGGGAGTACCGACTGAAGTCCTGTCATCTAAAGATTCTTCGGCATGGCTTTGTATATTCCACATCGGCCAATAGTCTACTTAGGGCCATTGTGCTTTCCGCTCGTTTTTTTATGAACTCCATGTAAATGTTCCCAAAAGTGGATTTTTTTTGCTAACCTTACCTTGAAAACCCTTGTGCATTTCATGTACTGAGGTCCGACCATCACACTCGTTATGGTTGGAATTCGCTTACTGGTATGATCTCCAATTAAGCTGTGGCCACTTTCATAACTGGGTTAAGTTTGAGCTGAGCCAGTTGGATGTTTATTGTTAACAACATGTTGTTGTTGCGGTGACCACCTTGTCGATTGAAGGGAGACGTTCTCTGGCAGCAGATTATCCCGCTTCTTTTACCTCTTGATGATTTATTTAACAGCCAACGGCCTCTAAGGCGGGCAGGAAACATATCTAGACAGCTTCCGGTACACCTCCAGTTGACTACTGCATCCAGCAGGACTTTCGTAAAAGGCACCGTCGATATTTAGGAATGTCCCTACCGTAAAACCTCTGTTAGCGAAGAATTCTTATGTCCACTTTACTATTGTATGAAGGGTTGTGTCTAACGACCGTTTCTTATACGCAGGTTAATTAGCCTCTCTAACGTCTTGAGGAAAAACCTATTACCGATGCCCTTGGGTGAAGCACGGGAGCTCTCACTGGCTTACCACCTTCCAAACTTTGGGGTGGGGATATGTCCGGTCCTTATTCAACTCGCATATAAACATAAGAGCGAGATAATTTCGCGATACCTCCAAAGCCTTTAGCAGCTGCGATGGTAAGATGCCATCGGTTTCCGGTGTATTAAAGAGTTTGAACGAACTTATCACCCGAGCTATGTGACGATCTTTCAAAAGGTTGGAGAGGGTGATACAACACCCCATACATTTGCTGGAGACTTCTCTTGTGGCTGCAAGAAAAAATGTACAAGAAGAAAATACTTAGTGATTCCTCGCAGCGGATTGTCCAACTTCCTACCTCGTCCCTCAGGTAGAATATTTTTGCAATACAAATTTCGTTACCACTGGCTTTCTGGGCATCAACTACATTAACTCTCGTTATATTAAAAAGTTGTCTTTCTTGGATTTCGTCCCAGTTTTTCTGTTACTCAATGTACCTACATATAGTCCTTAACTCAATTATACGCCAACAGCATATTGACAAGGTTTGACCATAGATTTTTTATTATTTAATTTTATTTTATAAAAATACTCTTTATTCTCAAAAACACCAAGTTGCAAACAATATTTGCAATATTTGTAGAAAGTACAGACACGACAATTTTTGTTATTTTTTCATATATGGAGAAAAGGGGCTACAACTTCAACTAAGAAAAGACCAAAAATCAACGGTTAGTCCCAGCTATATCAAAGTTGCTTTTTGTTATACAAAAATAAAACTGCATACAAATCTTTTCGACATACCTAATTAAATAGCCTACATTTTTCGAAAGTTTGTGGATTTTTTTTTTAATATTCAATAAAGCTTGAAACTTGAATTTATACGGGTTTTGTTAACGAATACACTATGTTTTTAATGAAAAATAATTAAAATTAAATAATTAAAAAATTTTGTATTCAATACGTGTCAACATGTCGGCGGCGTATAATTGTGACATGGACTATACCTATCATTCCACATCTCAATCTTTTTCCACTGACGTGAATATGTCGGTCATTCTTTTTTTTTTCATATAAAGCTTACTCTTTATTTATCAGTTCCCGGTACCGCACCTATAGAGCAAACGTTACGGCAGAATATTACGTTGCTTGTTTAATCATGTTCGTTTTTTTCAGCAGTAGAGTCGAACTGAATATTTCTATTGCATTGGTGTTATTAAAAACGCTCTGTGTCAAAATGTTGCTCATTGTTTTACTTATGATCCTGAAAGGCTTTACAAATGCATTCCGATACAGTTAACCGATCAACAAGATGCATAGGACCATATTATTCCCGGTTATGTCTACGAACGAGGAATGTAACTCCAGCTCCCGAGCGTCGATTTAGTGAGTGATTTCTTTCTCTGCGCTTTTCTAAAGCCTTCCTAAAGGTCCTAGTCAATTTGTTTTTGCCTCACAAAGCAAATGTAAACTCACTTACTTATATCTTATATACTTATAAATTTGTATATAAACCCCCTCAGACAGTTCCAAATTGTAATAAGATGAATCAAATAAAATCAAGCTCAATTTAATTGCCAAATACTTATCTGAAAATTCGGAAAATCTCTGTAATTTAAAGATTTCCATGGAAGCATGACAAGCTGATATACTCGTACATTTAAAGCGAAAGCAATATTATTTAATCGCTGAAATAACATGGCTGTCAAAAGCAGCTTTGNAAACTGAATATTTCTATTTCATTGGTGTTATTAAAAACGCTCTGTGTCAAAATGTTGCTCATGGTTTTACTTATGATCCTGAAAGGCTTTACAAATGCATTCCGATACAGTTAACCGATCAACAAGATGCATAGGACCATATTATTCCCGGTTATGTCAACGAACGAGGAATGTAACTCCAGCTCCCGAGCGTCGATTTAGTGAGTGATTTCTTTCTCTGTGCTTTTCTAAAGCCTTCCTAAAGGTCCTAGTCAATTTGCTTTTGCCTCACAAAGCAAATGTAAACTCACTTACTTATATCTGGGACCTATATAAATTTGTATATAAACCCACTCAGACAGTTCCAAATTGTAATAAGATGAATCAAATAAAATCAAGCTCAATTTAATTGCCAAATACTTAACTGAAAATTCGGAAAATCTCTGTAATTTAAAGATTTCCATGGAAGCATGACAAGCTGATATACTCGTACATTTAAAGCGAAAGCAATATTATTTAATCGCTGAAATAACATGGCTGTCAAAAGCAGCTTTGGATTGTAGCTACTCTCTTCATAAAATAATATTAAACCATACATGTGTATGTATGTACATACATATAGGTAGAGTTGCCAGATTTTTTTAAGCACGAAATCAGTACGTTGGACTTTTTCATGCTAAAAAAATCAGTACTTTTCAGTACACTTTTATTCAAAGCAAAATTACGAGTGTACATAAGTAAACTATAATACTCTAAAACGCTAGAGTACTTGTTGAAAAATAAAAGTGTTACTTATTTTAACATGAGTGTACACATCGTTGTACACAGAAGTTGCGATATATTGCCAATAAATTATTTTATATTTTTTTTTTTTTTTTTAATAGCAATAATGAGATCGTCTCCATCTTCAGTGTTTAAATAGTCAAAGACTTCTATACATTTCATTTTAAAATTCCTTTTAATTTGAAATTCACTTTAAAAATTTTAATTAGAAACCGGTTTCTCTCTTTGCATCAGAAAGCAAATTTTATACTTAAGATCCTCTCAGTTGCTTCATTTGAGTGCGGCATTGAAAANTATTTTAACATGAGTGTACACATCGTTGTACACAGAAGTTGCGTTATATTGCCAATAAATTATTTTATATTTATTTTTTTTTTTTTAATAGCAATAATGCGATCGTCTCCATCTTCAGTGTTTAAATAGTCAAAGACTTCTTACATTTCATTTTAAAATTACTTTTAATTTGAAATTCACTTTAAAAATTTCAATTAGAAACCGGTTTCTCTCTTTGCGTCAGAAAGCAAACTTTATACTTAAGATCCTCTCAGTTGCTTCATTTGAGTGCGGCATTGAAAAACAAAATAACATATTTTTTTTAGACTATGGAAACGTACCACTATTTAAAGACTTCATCCATATTTCCTCATGGCTTAAATTATTTTTTTCAAATGCGCAAAAACTTCAAAAGGCTAGGAATTCGCTAAAGAAAAGTATCTAATGCATCGAGATGTCTTGTATGCAAAGCTCTTTTATAATGTCAGTAAATTTTGAAAAAAGAGGATTGAAAGTTATAGGCAAAAGTCATTCGAATATTAAAATTAAAATATTAAACTGAAAGATATTATCGATATAACTAACAACACTCGACAAAAAACGTCATCCTTCTTTTTAAATAACTTAAGCTCCATCATATTATCGCAACTGGTACGTAACGACCCGGCAATGTGCCCATAAAACGATTGATCTTTTTGTTGTATTATTTTCTTGGGCATCTCAAATATTATTTGAAACATGTCAACTGTAATTAAATAATTTTCTTCTTACTTTTTACAGTGCAGTTTAAACAAGTTCGAACGTTATGTAAAAACCTTAAGAAAATCCTAAAGTATTTTATTTGAATTGAAAATTCAGTAGAAATCAGTACACATTTTGAAAAATCATGACATTAGCGTACTGATTGAAAAAATTAATAAAATCAGTACAAGAGTTGAAAAATCAGTGCTGTACTGATAAAATCAGTACGTCTGGCAACCGTACATATAGGTATGTTATGTACATAAGTACGCCCGTTTATATAATCATGCGTTTGAATGTATACAAATATGTCAAAGTATGCATACATACTATGTTTGTACACATTTACTTTGATAATCAAGTTGTGTTCTTCGCCTGCTCCTGTGACACATTTGGTATGTTTACATTTAATTAAACATTTGTCAGTTAAGCAATTAATGAGCACACTAGAGCGAAAAACAATACAAAATTATTTATATCCATAAGTGTATTATGTACATTTATGTATTTATATGGGCTTTTCTTTAAATACTTAGATCAAAAAATAAAATATAATGGTATTACAATGGGCTCATGGCGGCTTAAGTATGCCTAATGTGATCAACTATTTCATAGCTCAAAGAAATACAGGTGAGATTGGGTTAAGTTAAGGTGGTTGCCCTAGTCAAGGGACACAGTTGTACAATTAAGATACCACGAAAAAACTGAACTGATAACCTTAATTAGTCGACGAAAAGCCGTGAGCCGATTACCAAATTTCGAAAGCGTCTAATTTCGATCCCTCAGAGCTTAACGTTAGTTAGGAAGTGCGAGCCAAAATGCTTCCCTGTTTGCCTGCCGAAGGTTGGATAGTCTAAAAGAAAATGTGGAGATGATTCCACCTCACCTTCCTCCTGACAGCTGATACCAAAAGGATCACTAGCCCTTGGGAGGTACCGTATTTTTCGGCAACTTTAAGAGGAAACGAAGGGGCACTTGTGTCTTGCGCTGCAAAAAATATTTTAAAGTGCCCTATAAACACACTCGCTTTCTTTTGTCCATTTTATTAGGTATTTCAATATATACGAAGTACGCGTGTTATTATAGCGCTTGCTGAGCTAACACTAGAGCCCACCATCCAAGAGCGTACCGCAGGAGGACAAAGGCGTCCCTAGTTACTACTTATCTGGAGATAACGTTTTAAGGGTGCTTTTCCGACGCCAGGTCATCAGCCACGCCGTTTCCCTAAACAAGTCTTACTAAGAAGTACTCCGAAGTGATTGATAGAGAGGTCAGATTTTCCTTTACCGATTTCGAGAGCATCACCCTTTCGGGGTGTGTCAACCACTTCTTTGATGGCAGCTATTTCCACCTGAAAGACACGGCAGAAGTCTTGAAGTCTGAACATAGTTTTGGTGAAGAGTTTCCAACAGAAGAAACCTCCACCAACCCTGTCTCCAAGTGTTGATCTATCCGTGAAGAAGTTCACCGCTCCCTTCTTCGAGTAACACCGCCCTATCTAGTCTTCTCTTTTGAGAGAATGTAGATAGAGAAGGAGCTTCTGGGAGCTATTTCGGAGGCGCTGTAATCTATGTGCTCAAGTCAAATCCCTCAAGAACTCCAGAGTACTACAACCCGGTTTCCCTGAGCCTAATAGCAGTTCGTGCTGCGACAATTCTGTCTGTTTTTTCTACAAGTTTAGTTTAGTTGATTCCTCCAGACATGGGCTCCGCGGAATAAGACAAGAAACACTCCGCCGCAACAGTTCTATCACGAAGTAAGCTGCAAATAAGCCTTTTTAGATTGGTTCCAACCGCCAGATTATGAATAGACTTGACTATGTCCTCTAGAGTGACATTGTTGAAGGCCCCCTCGATATCTAGAAATGCCACTACCTGCATAATCTTTATGCATGGAGGCTTCCTCTAACCACATTAGCATTATGTGCAGGGCGATATCTGCCGAGCTTTCCTTGCAATAAGAATGTTGATCTTTTGATAGACACACACGAAGAATCGCGTTTCTTATGTACAGGTCTATCAGTCTCTCTGGCGTTTTTAGCAAAAACGAAGACAGACTGATAAGTCTAAAATCTCTAGGAGAAACCTGAGAGCCTTTTCCGGCCTTCGGAACGAGCGCAACACTGACTACGCTCGAAGCCATGGGAATCTACCCAGTCCTCACGCAGTTCTCATAAATAGGAGCCAACCAATTGCAGGGCCCTTTGCAAGCGCGCAGGTATGATGCCGGCGGTCCCCGGCGACTTGAAGCGTTTAAACGAAATTACCGCCCAGGTAATGTCACGATCGTCAGGAGATCGAAGAAGTACAAAATATCGCAAAGACGTACATTTGACTGTACTTCGAAGTACGAAGTACAAGAGCTATGAAAGAAGTACTGTACTTCCGAAAGAAGTACGGTTGGTCACATTAAGTATGCCTCTCTTTAATACTGGACGAGGATCAGTAAATTACAAGACACCTAACCAAACTTTTAGTTTACGAGCGGCTAACACCCCAAATTAGTTATGAATTGCAAGTCGATGTCAAGCTCCAGGGACAAGTCAAACTAACATACCACTCGTCTGTTAGTACATGTGACAACTAAAGAGTTGACGAATTGCATTCGAAGTACATATGTACATGTTGTTGTTCACAAAGAGCAATTAAGAAAGAAATGAATTCACACAGCGAAAAAAAATCTTAAAGTTCAACGGAAATTTTGAGCGGATTTTTTTGTATTAATAGTTATGTAGGTATGTATTATGGTATAAAATAAGCTATTCAAATAATGCGCCTCTAAGAATGCAATTAAGTTAGATTTGAAAACTTAATTAACCGCTAAGGCTAGCTTATTGCAAACGCATATAAGAATATTTATAAGAGATAAGCACATTTGCAAATGTAGTGCATAATTACATATGCATACGTTGGTACGCACATATTCACATAAGTGTATTAAAACTTTTCGATATGTACATATATATCCGTATTTTTAAAATAAAGAAAACTATTACCTCGCTAAAAAAATATATATACGTATATATATATAAGACCTCCACATATGTCATACACGCGCCACATACTTTCATATCATCATCATATCACCATAGTTTTATGTGCTTATAAATACATGTAAATACATATATATGTAGGTATATACCATTGCAAAAAAAAACACAGGACACCCTTCACAAATCCCCAAACATTCCAACCTTCAAACAAAGTGTAGAATAGTTTATCAGCATAACTTTGTCAGAACCAGTGGCATAGCAACTGTAAATGATTTTGATTGCAAGTGAAGTAAGAAGTATAGATACATATAAATTTTTGAACTAAATCAAATACTCACGTAAGCAACATAACGCAGTTTAAGGGACTTAAGTCAAGCAAAGAAAGGCGTAATACAAAAAGTAGCACTTTATTAGTTAATGCAAGCACAGAAAAAAATAAAAGTCAAAGCGAAAAATTTAAATTTTTCAAACAAATTTAAAAATTCGTGCTACAAAAACGTTTTGCAAAACTTAAACAAGAGAAAGAATTACTTAAATTCCATTGATTACGCTATAATCATGTAATTATATATACATATAGCGCGGATGAGGGATTCGATGGCACGTATCACACCAACATTGTGGTCAAACATAACGGCAGTTGTCTGTACGTGCCCCCTGGTATCTTCAAGAGCACATGCAAGATAGACATCACGTGGTTCCCATTTGATGACCAACACTGCGAAATGAAATTCGGTAGTTGGACTTACGATGGAAATCAGGTAAAGTGTTAATTTACATTACAACACATACAAACATACCTGCAAACATGAATACATACAGACATATATAGATACTGCATAGCAACACGTACATGCATATCACATTACAAACATATATACATACATACGCGTATTCATGCAAACATATTCCATGTCAGCGAATGCATTCAAATTTTTCTCTCTCCCACACACTCCCGCGTTCACGTGAAAGCTTGCTCGAAAGCTTCATTTTTCGCCTGCAGACGACTGTAGTCTTCGGACATAACATATTTTGAGGCTTTTTTATTTAATATGTATTTTTTTTTTAGTTTAATTCTTTTTTATTTAAAGCTTAAACGCAAAAAAATTAATCTCTAAGATCACTTTCAATATTCGAAAAGTAAATCTGTTTTTTCCTTAACGAGTTCTAGACACCTCAACTAAACATTTTCCTTAAAAAATTATAACTACGTACTTAACACTAAACTAGTTCTAGCATACAATGCCTTTCAAGCTTGCAAAGCTTTGCATTTTCTTTTTTTTTCATATCATCAACAAAATTTTCAAATGATACTCTTTATCGCATTGGCTTCGAGCCTTTAAGCTCCACCAAACTATTTATATGTATACATATAAACTTAAATTTCCCTTGTTTTATGATCTTTACCTACAATTTTTAAATTTTCCACAAAAGCTTTGAGCTCTGAAGCTCAATCAAACTGGTAATGCTTTTTGTGGATATAATTTGATTTAAAAGTGATTGTTTCTATTGCAATTATATTTAACTAAACATTAAAAAGCTTTAAACCTGTTGAAGGCTTTTGAACTCCTCCAGCTTTGAAATTGTTTAAATGCCTTCATTTAAAGCTTTTAAAAGGCTTTCTTCGTGATAGCTTTAAGCTTTAACGCTTACTTAAACCATTCGTGTTTCTTTATATACGCAGATTTCAAATTAATTTGTTTTTATATTTTTAACTGCACTTTTAAATGACGTTTTTGCTACATTAATTAGAGCTTTTAAACACCCTTACATTTGCGGATGAAATGTTGAGCTTTTAAGCTCACTAAAATTTTAGGCTCAATCACAAATGTTTTTCGAAATGAAGTTTGTCTGTGAAAGTAGTTTTGAGCTTTTAAGTTCTATTGGAATTTTAAAATATAAAATACTTACTTATATATAATGCAAAGCAGGTATCATCTAATTATTAGATACGTTTTCTTCTTATAGTTAGTTATGAGCTTCTTAAGCTACGTAAGGCAGAAAAGAAAAGAGGCATTTTTTGAACTTGAGGCAGGACTTCAAAAATATTTAAAGAAGTAACTGTAAAGTTGCCTTTTCAGCAGAATTTCTTAAAATACAAAAACTGTTAAATACACGAAAATCTAAAAGCACTTTTCACTCAGTTTGTGATCTATTTATAGTTTTTCGTGATATTTGTAAGCCTCGTAAGTCAATTTTCAAAAGCTCTAAAAAATAACACCATACGCTTTGGCTTCTGCTACTAAATTCATTAATTAAAATAATATTACGCAAAAAACTTAGAAAAAGCTCTCAAGCACGCAATTAATAATTAAGCACGATTTTGGTGTAATTATTTTTCACAATAATAGCATAAAATTGAAACTGGGATTGCATAATTGAGACGCGAAAATTGTCAAATATGTAGGTATATAAGTAAACACAAGAATCTTTTTTAAAGGTATTTCTGGCATTTACATCTTCAACTAAAATCTTCCTAAATTTAAAAGCTTCTTAGATCTAAAAGCTCCATAAATCTAAAAGCTTCTTCAAAGTTTCTTAGATCTAAAAGCTTCTTAAGTCTAAACGCTTCTTATATCCAAATAAAACGTAATTATTTTCCGATTTAAACTTCAGTTTGACTGATTGCGAGACACATTTTTCGAAAGAAAAAGGTCATATTTTTAGTAATACACTCGTATATACTATGTTCTTTTTATAATAAATGAAGGTTACGTAGACCTTTTTTAAAAAAGGCCAAACAAAAAGCATGAATAGTTAAAGTTGACTATATTATGTAGACGCAAAAACAAATTTGGTAAACTTTTTTTTTTCTTCCCGTCAGTCCCTAAAAATACAACCCTGGAGTTATTGAATTTCTCAAAGCTGTTTTATAAGAACTCAAAAAAGGTCGAAAACATAGGAACACACTTTTTGCCAAAGTGATTTCGTTGTTTTAGTAATTTAGGAACCATTTTTATTTTGAATTAGTGTAGGCTTAACAAGAAATCTTGTTAAAATAATTATCCTGATATTGTTTAATTACGTCATTATTCACATCATTCCAGACTAATTTTTAAATAAAAATACTTAAAATTTTTCATTTAAAAATCAAATTCATTAAATTTGAAAACTTAATAAAAAAGAGTTTAGTACTTCAAAGTAATTTATAATTTAAAACCAATGTTCCTTTTTTCGTTTAATTTTAAGTATTAATACATGTAAAATTGAAATTGCGTTTTCATAACTTTTGTACTAAATCATACATCTCTTGGTATGTAGCTTTTATTTTAATTTCCAATGCCTTGAGCTCCAGATACCTACTTATACTATCTTTACTTACTGCTACTGTAACATTTTAAACAAATACTTTCGTATTTACCGCCGATATACCCAAGCGTGTACCTGCAGTAACCCTGTACTAAGTATGTAGTACTAAATGCTTAACTTTTCTACTACCTTTTTTTTTGTACCTAAGCAGACGCTGCTGTCACCTGCTGCTACAACCCACACGCCTAAACCAGTTTAATAGTTTTAGAAAATAAAGTTAATACGCTTAATTTTTACTGCTACTTTTTACGAATTATTACTACACCACTACTCTTTTAAAACGATAAACTCTACAGTTAATCACTTATTATTATTTAATTTTTTTTTTATATATACTGCAAACAAACTTGAAACTAGAAAACAGTTCACTGCGTTTTTGTGAATTGCAAAACCAAAACACAAGCAAATAAACAAACGAAAAAAGTACAAAAAAAAAGTAAACAACTGCCTCAAAATACAGTGTGCCGACGCAAAACTGTCAACCTCTTAGGTTGGTAGTTTTCTGTTGACACCCACTGTAGAGCAAAAAGAAAAACACGAATCTAATTTAGGTAAACGCTAATTGGAATCATGTGTGAAAAGCGAATTTTTTCGAAATAAGATAAAATATTTTTCCAGCAAAAATGTTTTGCGCGAAAAATATAAAAACAAAACTATTAAAAAAAAACTCGAAAAAATTACGCTTTCAACTATTTTGCATGGAGAGAAAGAAAGCAAACAAATTTACCGAACCACGCCCAAATTTTTTTACCACCAAGAAATGAAGAAGAAGAAGTGATTTTTTTATGTGCAAAAAATTTGGACGTACATACGTACGTAACTACTCTTAATGAAAGACAAACTAATTTTTTTGCTACTTCCCCGCATAGAAGTTCTGAGGGAGGGCGTGTAAATGTGAGAAAAAGAATTTTATTCTCAATAACAATGTCATTGCCCACTCTCCCTCTATTTTTTTTAAGCACACTTCTGCCATGGGAAGAGTATAAATCGCACCTATAAAAGTTACTCTCTTAAAATCAGAATACTCCCTACTGTACATACACTAAAAAAAAACAATGTTTCACGCAAAGTTTGACAGCTTGATTGACAGTTGCAAGAAGTTTGGTATAAATACGGCACTTTAGCGAATTTTCACACAAAAACTTCAAACAAATATTAGTTTTTTTTTTTTTTTTAATTTTCATTGCTTCGAAAATTAAGCATATAATAAATTAAGAAAGTTTAAGTTAAGACTTTCAACTGTTAATTAGCTGTCAATTTTACGCAATTTCTATTTTACTCAATAAATATTTATCTCACGCACTTTACGCCCAACTTTCTCACAAATATTTTTTGTATACACCTCACTCTTTCAACATACACTCTTCTACACCACACATACATAAATAAATGCTACAATTTATCCTTAACCCACCCATACTTCAAACAAACATATGTGTTGTTCTCTTCAATGTTGCCTTGGTTCTTTTTTACAATATCTTTTTGTAAAAATCAACTACTTTGCAATATTTTGTGTTAAAAAATGTATTGAAAAAATAAATATTAATGTAATTTTTGAATTTTCTCTTTCCCCACTTTGCCCGAACCGGAAAAAACTACAACACTACAACCTGTCAAAAAACAACACAAACACTAAACGCCTTTTCAATCCGTTACAAATGCAACCCTGCTACTATTGACACTCTCGAAACTTTAACAAAATTCCTATTGTACAAAAAAAAAATTATTTTGCAAATTTTTGTGTTCGCACAAAACTTTGTAAATTCAAATATAACTACACAAAAAATTACAACCAAAAAAACAGTTGGATTTGGTTTTGAATTCCGAAGATGGAGGGGATCTTTCCGATTTCATAACAAATGGCGAGTGGTATCTGCTTGGTTAGTAAATTTTCTTATTAACTTTTTTGTGTGAATTTTAGTGTTTTTTTTTTCGTAATCGTTTTTTTTTTACCGATAATTATGATGGCTTTGTATGTTTATGTGCTCGATGTAACTGAGTTTTAGTGTACAAAATTATAAATGATTAGTGTACTTTTTATTTTTGAATACTTAGTTTTTATTATTTAAAATTTTTTTAAGCTTGCGCAGTATTGAAATTTAGATGAAAAAGTAGAAAACTTTTAAGAAACTTTTGAATTTAAGGTTTTAAAAATGGACGTTTCTAGATGAAAAATAAATTCAGTTATATTAAATAACATTAAATAGGATGAAAATAAAATTTAAGAAAATAAAATAAAATTAAATTAAATTAAATTAAATTAAATTAAATTAAATGCGATAAAAAACTAAAATTAAATTAAATAAACTAAAATAAAATTAAAGTAAATGCAATCAAAAAATAAAGTAACATTTAAAAAAATACAGAAGAGTAAAACAAACAAGTAAACAAAAAATAAAGACTAAATAAAATTAAATTGCAAAAAAGAAATAAGTAATTGCCAATGCATCATCAAAACTTTCGTCACAGCAGTGGTATGTATATGTGGAGACTAAAATACTCCACTCACTGTATTGTAAGCAGAACTGACGCGCTCTGCACTGAGAATATTAATTTTCTGTCTATGTTTGGGTTCCATAAAGTATCATCTGAAGCCGCACAGCATCTTTGAGATATCCAGGAAAGAAGTTCCGCAAAACATGTCTTTCGATCAACCTGATTTTCTTTCGAATCCTAGTAGACTTTAGAATGATGTTTTTTCTAATTAAGCTCTAGAAGAAGTGACCCACAAAAATTTCAGCCGCTTTCTCTGGAGTGCAGCTTGCCTAAATGGCATGTAATCAGGTGGTCAAGTGTCCCATTAGTATTCCGCTGAGCAGCCGAACGTTAGCTCACAAAACCTTAGCAATTTCTGCTTTGCAGTTTTATCCATTTGCTGCTAGTAGCTTCNTTTGTGAGCCTTAGCAATTTCTGCTTTGCAGTTTTATCCATTTGCTGCTAGTAGCTTCTAGAGTAATTTTTCCAGCTTGTGAAATCAGGAATAGCCTGTAGTATGATTCGGGTGGTTCCTTATCCTTATCCTATATCAGATCGATTCCCGGAATACCACTGTGTCTTGGGAGAACCAATAAATTAACTATATGTAAATATGTTGTTGATGAAATCGTCAGGTTATCGAGTTAGGCGTTACCGACCTCAGAACGTTAACAGCAGGTCAAGTGTCTTCAACAAAGGCCAGTTTTTATGGTGCTAGGTCCATCATGGCTACTAGTTTTGCCGACATGTCAATTGCATACATCTGAGCCTGAAATATGCTGGATCTGAGGGCGAATTTTGGAGATATCTGCGAAGATCGTGATTTCGAGAAAAAAAGAGAAATTTTATTAAAGTAAATAAATTGAAATTAAATCAAAACAAATAAAATTAAGTGGAATGAAATAAAAAAAAACGAAAAAAAAGAAATGAAATTAAATGGAATGAAATAAAATTAAAATTAATTTAATTTAATGTAATTTTAAGAGTAGATATGAAACTAAAACAATTTGCATTCCTTCTTGCCTTTTTTTACTCTTCATTATACAACTTCTCGATTTATTAACCCTCAATATCGAATTAAGAAACATCCATTTTTAAAACTGCCAAATTGCTTTGAAATTTATTCGTAGTCAAAATTTTGTATCATTTGAGTGGTTCGAAAATTTAAAATTTTCACGCCTATGCAAAATTATTATTATTTATTGCTCACTGTAAGTAAGTTTGCTGAATGTTTTTACCCAACTACTTCCAAAACCAATTCACGTCTCGCTAATAAAGTATTATCTCTTCTCTCTCTCTCTCTCTCTTCCCTTTTCACTGCAATCGATTTAACAACCAAATTTTGTTATTTAATACCCCCAAAAAAATTGCCAAATCTGTTACTTTTTAATCGAAAATTAAATATATTTTTATATGGCCCCAAAAAAAATATATATAATATATATATATATTTGTGTATATAATAAAACTCATTAACATTCGACGTGCAAAAACAATAACGACCAACAACACACCCGTCATATATGTGTACAACAACAGCCATGCCGGGCAAGAAGAATACCATCGTCTACGCCTGCTGCCCGGAACCCTATGTGGACGTCACATTTACGATACAAATTCGACGGCGTACATTATATTATTTTTTCAATTTAATTGTGCCGTGTGTGCTGATATCATCGATGGCTTTATTAGGATTTACACTACCTCCCGATTCGGGCGAAAAACTAACATTAGGTGAGTAAATGTTATAAAAATAAAATATATGAAAAAAATTTAAAAATAAAACAGTCCATTTTGTTTATTTAAGACAAATTTACAAACATTTATTTAAGATTCACATATACATACATATCTGTATATAAATTTTCTCAAGTGACATTTCAGGTGATCTATAGCCAAATAACGCAGCCATAATAAGTTGAAGTGGTAAATAAGAAACACCTTTTTTTTAGCACAAGAAAAATAATTTATATGCGCGGTTACCCATTACGAATACTCGTAGCACGAAAATGTGAGGTTATAACTTTATTTTTTATTTGTGTACCAGCGCAGCTCCACTTGCCAGCTTAATCTGCGGTAGCGAAATGAGGAAATGCTGGATTTTAAATAATTATAGAAGTTTATACATTAAATAGGATATGTAAATTAGAGTGTGTAGCATAATTTAAACATAAACATGCATGAAATTTAAATAAAAACGTTAAATTATGGTTAACGCTGGAAAATTGTTGCACAGGGCTTAAAAAGAATTAATATTTCTGGAAGTTAATACCGAAGGGCTACACTCTATGGCGAGACAAAAATTGGGATTAAAGCGCCTAAAGGTATGCACCACTAGGCGCCAATGCATCTTGTGACCTTCCATTACTTAGCTTATGTAAGCAATTCTCACCCACTGTACTACAAAGTCTGTTGATAAAGCAAGCTCTCGCGACAGTTTACTATATTAACAAGTTCTTCAATATGACTTCGAATCGTAAGGCTGAACTTTTTTTTTACTTTCAAATGGACTTGACTCTACTTTGCCATTTGGTCATTCGGCTTAAATCATTCTACCAGACAGTAAATGGCTATTTCACGGCTATGTGAACTTATTAAACCCTCGTGCTTAAGCAAAAAACTTTCAAACATTATGTCACTCAAATATTCGTTTCTTAACCCCGAACTTCGGTCTGCTCTTTTCCCTAAACCTATGTGGCTCGAACCTGACAAGGCTACATAGGTTAGGTTAAGATGTTTTCCCTTCGAAAAGGAGCACAGTTAGATCATGAGCACTACGAACGGTAACTGCTAGGTGAAAGTGAAAATCGCTAAGTGCCGAGAATGAAGTTTCGAAGATGGCAGGTATAAAATCCTCACCTCGAACCCAGTTAGAAAGCACGATCCCATATGTCTAAGCCGCAGTCTATCGAATGCTGGGCAGTTTAAGAGGAAATGAGATGCCCCCACCTCGTCATCCTCATTGCAGCTCCAAAAAAGAGGGTCTGAAGTTATATTTAGTCCCTAGTCAATCGAATCACCACAGTTGAGACACGTCCACCCTCGGCCAGAACGACCTTGCAGTGGTAGAAGCACTGGTTTGCCTCCAGCGTACGCTAAGTTGGCGCGATCCCGTCTTTCCAATAGAATTTCTTAAGTAGTCAGGGAACTTCTACTCCGTCTTTTCTGGGTGATACTGGCTTGAGGGTGCCACTTCTGACTAGTTCATCAGCCACGCAGTTTCCTGCGCCATCACCATTGACCTGGCCCCCATGCAAATCTGCTAAGGTTACACTTCGATGCGAACGAAAGAGAATTTAGGCATTCCTCTACTAGCATCGAGCAAATCCAACGCTCTGAAGGACGACTCGCTGTAAACCGGTGTAGATATTAATATCCTTTACCATCGACTGCTTCGTTTCAAGGTGTCTGGGAAACACTACAGTGATCTGGAATCCTAAATCTTGTGCTGATCCCAATCCCTCCTTCAAGCTTCGATCCATCCGTGTAAATGTTCATCGGTGTCTCATTTCCACCGCTACCCCCGTCCACTCATACCTTGTTGGATTGTGCAAGTCCAGGCTATATATATTACAAATTATCTTCAAGGTAAGATTGAAACAGGTCAGAGCCCTCTCAAATGGTCAAACTTTGGTTTAGGAGTCAATGAGAGTGACGGACTCGGCATTGGTTTCTTGGTTAGGTTTCGGTAGTTTACCCAAGCAACGGAAGCACTTGAGCTTGAAGGATAATGTCCTCTATGACTCCACGAAAATTTGAACGGGACACATTACTTAGCCAAACATGGACCGCGAGCTCGAGAGCTCATCAGCTTTAGTTAGTGTAATATAGCATAGCACACTTTTATGTGACGTGCCCTTTAGCACACTTATGTGTACTTATGTGTCTTGACCTTAAGTACGTATAATATTGCGCTGCCTCTCGAACGCTCCATTGTTAATAAACCCAACACTAGAATTATCGATATGGCTCATTCCATCTCAAATCACCCAGGCCGGGGGAAAGTGAATTTAAGTTTGCCATAAAACTCGCAGGGATTGTTCCTTGAACAATTTAAGGAGATACGTATTTTTTCTTTTTGCTCAGAAATGCGAATTTTTCAAATAATGAATTTTTTTCTTTTTGAGTACGAACGCTTCTTTTTTTCTCTCTTAATAGCAACTTTTGATGAAATCGTTTATAACTGCCGCAAAAAAGCAAGGATTTTAACGATTTTTTTTTTT
>NW_016158533.1:4071-18087 GCF_001687245.7 Rhagoletis zephyria | reverse complement strand
TTAGAGCCCAATTGGGAAAAACTTTTGGCTCTGATCGGGCAACCTCAAAAAATTTCCAGCAAGGAAATTTTGTCATAATGGGCAACAATTTTTGTGCCCTCAACTGGCAGGAAAATCTGCTAGCATCATATAAGTGCATTTTCAGAAAACAAATCATAACTCGAAAATGACGAATTTTAGCATATTGCTACTCGTACTGAAAATAGTTTATACTATTCCCCAATAGACAAAAAAGTTTGAGAGAAAAAAAAGATGTGGCAATTTGAAAAAAATCAATTTGAAAAAAATTTTTTTTTTTGTTTATAAACAATAATTATTTATTAATAAACAATTACTGATGTTTAGTTCACTAGATCGATTCAGTAGATCAATATCTGCAATTTAAAAAAAAATCGTTAAAATCCTTGCTTTTTTGCGGCAGTTATAAACGATTTCATCAAAAGTTGCTATTATGAGAGAAAAAAAGAAGCGTTCGTACTCAAAAAGAAAAAAATTCATTATTTGAAAAATTCGCATTTCTGAGCAAAAAGAAAAAATACGTATCTCCTTAAATTGTTCAAGGAACAATCCCTGTGAGTTTTATCGCAAACTTAAATTCACTTTCCCCCGGCCTGGGTGATTTGAGAATGAGCCATATATGTACATATGAAGAAACCACTACATTTTCTACCACTAAGCAACGTGCTCAAGTAATTTCTTTTCCTCCGGCTTTTTATAAGTATATATATTGTAAGTACAATATATGTGTACTATTTGAAGTGGATATTCGTAAGTACGAATATACTACAGTTAGGAAAAGCGGGCCAAAATATTTCAACCATTTCCTAGTGAAGGCTGAGATGATTGTACCTCATCATCCCCCTGGCAGCTGCAACAGGAGGGATCGGGTAAGATTCCTAACCTTACCACATGAGACCCAGTCACACGATGGCGTACCAGCTAGGGAACCCGACTAACAGCAAGAGCTGAAGCTTTGCAAGCGTAAGGAACTCCTTCGATCAACCCCGATCCTCTATAGGCCAGAAGGATCTTGCAATTGCGCATGTCCTCGTTTTCACCGAGCGCTCGCTTATATGGCGCTCAAAATGTCGAATGAAAATGCTCTCTTCCCATTGTGCCGCCGCTGCTATGCTCACAGGAGTTTTGGCCCGCAGAATACTCAACAGGAAATGCCTTAGAAAAGTGGAGGCGAGTATGCTGCACAATTTAATTTTCTCAAATACTATTCGTGGTAACGGAATTTAAGAATCTAATTTTTCCGTACTCTTGAATGGCAGTGTCCGTGGACCTTCTGACCCTATATGTTAGCTGACTTGAATCCATCAACGTTCACCTCAAAGTGTTTGTATTAATGCTCTATAAATGCTTTTAACAGAAAGGAGGTAAGCTTTAGTGGCCTCAAAGCGAAGAGTCTCGCCTGCCAACATTTGTTTAAGAGATTTTCCGCGCCCTCTTTCATACCCCTAAACCAGATGATAGAGCATGACTGTTCCTCATAATGTCTATCAAAAGACGCGATAGAAGTTCTCTCCTAGACATAAAAAAGCGCATTGTAATGGATCTTTTCAGTTCTGGACGTTCGTATCCAAGTTAGAGACCAAAGGTTCTGGAACCGCTTGTGTAGACCTCAACCTCGGGAAGGTCAGCTTAGAAGAACAGTGGAAACCAAATAAATTTCATCTCACCGCACGTATTCCTTCTTACTAAAATATTTTGGAACAGAAACAACTTCTGATCACCGAACTTATATTAGGTCCAACTGTCACCAAGAGTAGTGCACCAGTCGCACTCTTTTCTTGCTCGATGAGACCGCCTCGAGTATACCGTGATAATTGATTGCTAATGACAGCTACCTCTACCTGAAATACGCTGCAATGTTCCAGTCAGATTTCTCGACAGCATACACTCCACACCAGCCGTTCCGTTAACCTACAACCTGCCAAAGTTGTTGAAGGTTTTTGAGTTGATCGGTGATCTGTCCAAACAATGGCTATTTTGAGGCTTCAATGAGTACATATAGGTCCATCGAAACCTTAAGTAGTCTACTAAACACCCAGCTAACCTAAGTGCCGTTTCACACGATATGCTAACACAACTTATGTACCTGGAAACTCAACGTCCAGTAGTCTCCTGCATCTATTCTAACTGCCTAACTAATATATCACCCAGGGTATTCACATAGAAAAAGTAAAATTATAACATAGGGCGTTCTTCAACCAAATTCTGAAACTTCAGCGGCTTAAACTCCTGCTTATCTATACTTCACTTCCGCGTACCTAACGTATGTTCTACATGTTAAAATTTCCCTGATGCCAATCCTCCTTAACACGACTCAACCTCCCTCTTCTATCTTTAAGGTGCCAATGTGGAAGCTCGCCAATCAGTTTTTTTTATTTCTTGAGAGTGTCAAGCCTTTTCTTTGAGAGCTCGCTTCACACATCGACACCAATATACAATATGAATCCGTATCGATAATTTAATCGATAAATATATCGATAACGATAGCAATGCACACATCGGTATCAATAAACATATAAGGATCCGTTCCTTTAATGAAATCGATAAATATATCGGTAACGATAACAACATGTTTATCGATAATTACATTGAGGACCACATTTTTACTTGAATTCAGACCTAAGTATATACTCAAATCGAAATTTTCACTCTCTTTTTTACCTCCGTATCGATAAGTAAATCGATAAATATATCTGTAACGATAACACCGCATATATCGATATCAATACACATATAAGAATCCGTTTCTAAAATGAAATCGAAAAATATATCGATAACGATAACAACAAACTCGTTTTTAATTAAATTCAGGCATAAATAGATACAAACTGAAGTCGGAATTTGCATTCACGTTTAGGTACATCTCCTTTTGAGTGAAAACTTTTCCAGCTTTAAACCATAATTACTAGCTACTAATTAGACCCATCATAATACTTGTATTTAGTAATAGAGCTTTTTTTTAATTACAAAACATCGCATTAATTTATTAATAAAAAGTAAAACAAAAAATAATTAAATAAAAAAACACAACCTCAGTCCCGATTATAAAAAAAAATAAAATCCCACCGTCAACTGTCCAAGGCACAGGAAGTGCCTTTCAACCCAATTGCGACCACAACAAGAAAAACCTGCTTACAGTAAATCAACGCTTTGTGCTACTCTAAATATTATGCGTTTATTTGTATTTAATTAATTTTCGGCATAGTGTTTTCTTTTAGGATTCCTCCAACAATGCGCTGTCCATTTAATCTAGCATTCTTATAAACGCATAGTGCATATTTACAATTTTATGTTAATTTCTATAAAATAATTTCAATTAAAATATTTTATATTATTTTCTTTTTTTATTATCTTTGATTGCAGGCGTAACTATACTTCTATCCTTAACAGTATTTCTAAATCTTGTTGCCGAATCCATGCCGACAACGTCGGACGCTGTTCCTCTTATAGGTACACTGCAAAGCAAAGAAAATAAAAATAAAAATAAAAATAAAAATATTAGAATTTAACCAAATCACATTTAGAATAAAGAAGATAAAACGAAAATATTAGTTTTATTAGATTTATGACATAACTTTCAGCATACATACATACATATGTAAAAGGAGTCATGCCATAGAATGTGTTCGCCAACAAAACCACACTTAGTACATACTAACCACACACCAACGCAGATATCTACTACATACATGCATACATAGACATTGTATTAGCTAACTAGTTGAATATGTGAAGAATGAGAAAATATTTATTTTTCTGTTTAAAATNACATGCATACATAGACATTGTATTAGCTACCTAGTTGAATATGTGAAGAATGAGAAAATATTTATTTTTCTGTTTAAAATTTTCTTTGGCATTTTGATTTTTAATTTTATTTCATTGTATTAGCTACCTAGTTGAATATGTGAAGAATGAGAAAATATTTATTTTTCTGTTTAAAATTTTCTTTGGCATTTTGATTTTTAATTTTATTTCATTGTATTAGCTACCTAGTTGAATATGTGAAGAATGAGAAAATATTTATTTTTCTGTTTAAAATTTTCTTTGGCATTTTGATTTTTAATTTTATTTCATTGTATTAGCTACCTAGTTGAATATGTGAAGAATGAGAAAATATTTATTTTTCTGTTTAAAATTTTCTTTGGCATTTTGATTTTTAATTTTATTTCATTGTATTAGCTACCTAGTTGAATATGTGAAGAATGAGAAAATATTTATTTTTCTGTTTAAAATTTTCTTTGGCATTTTGATTTTTAATTTTATTTCATTGTATTAGCTACCTAGTTGAATATGTGAAGAATGAGAAAATATTTATTTTTCTGTTTAAAATTTTCTTTGGCATTTTGATTTTTAATTTTATTTCATTGTATTAGCTACCTAGTTGAATATGTGAAGAATGAGAAAATATTTATTTTTCTGTTTAAAATTTTCTTTGGCATTTTGATTTTTAATTTTATTTCATTGTATTAGCTACCTAGTTGAATATGTGAAGAATGAGAAAATATTTATTTTTCTGTTTAAAATTTTCTTTGGCATTTTGATTTTTAATTTTATTTCATTGTATTAGCTACCTAGTTGAATATGTGAAGAATGAGAAAATATTTATTTTTCTGTTTAAAATTTTCTTTGGCATTTTGATTTTTAATTTTATTTCATTGTATTAGCTACCTAGTTGAATATGTGAAGAATGAGAAAATATTTATTTTTCTGTTTAAAATTTTCTTTGGCATTTTGATTTTTAATTTTATTTCATTGTATTAGCTACCTAGTTGAATATGTGAAGAATGAGAAAATATTTATTTTTCTGTTTAAAATTTTCTTTGGCATTTTGATTTTTAATTTTATTTCATTGTATTAGCTACCTAGTTGAATATGTGAAGAATGAGAAAATATTTATTTTTCTGTTTAAAATTTTCTTTGGCATTTTGATTTTTAATTTTATTTCATTGTATTAGCTACTAAATAAACTACACACTTACTGCACAACAACAACAACAAAATAAAAAGAAACTGTTAAAACCACAATGTACTTATTGTATGTCACACTTGCTGAGTTGATATATAGTTAAGGTAGGTTACGGTGGTTGCCACCACGCACAATCCGGCAGAGTGGTACTTTAAGGCTAGCCAGGTCCATTGTAATGCCACTTTAGCGAGCGCACTTTCCCTTATGATAGAACTGCCGTGTTACCTCAATGAATCATTGAAAGTCGCAGATGTCCACAGAGTGGAGATCAGCTTAACACTGAAAATCAGAGATAGCTCTCTACATTCTCCACCTCTTCCTGCAACCTGCGACGACAAGAATCGTTAACGGATTTGTCCCATTAATGGAGCGAAACATTTGTATAAGAGTTTTATATCTTTCCTCATTGATAATTGGTCAGATCTGCTTGGTAACGGAACAGATAAGTTCCTTCTCCTATATTTCGCTGTCCTATACATTGAAAGCTGATTTAAGTCGGTATTTACAAGATAACATACGATTAATTAACTGGGCGTACAACAAGGTCAAAACGGAAGCAATTAGTTGAACCCTGGAGATGCACGGCATCCAGCAGTATATAGTTGTGTGGATCGAATCGATGCTGAAAAGCAGAATAACCAACGCAGCTGTAGACACAGGGTCCGTGATTAGAAAAATAACGAGGAGAACTCCGCAGGGAGAAGTCTTATCACCCCCCTGCTGGCGATTTTGGTACTAACTTTAAAGTTAGAAAAACGAACATGGTTGCCTACGCTGATGACTCGGCTATACTAAAACCAAACTTGTTTTGCTCAGAAGCAAAACACAAGTTCAGGAATTTCTCATACCAAAGCTGGACGGAACTAGTCTGAACCTTCCCTCCAAGGCGAATTACTTAGGTACTATCCATGACTCCAAACATACGTGGATGTGCAACGTAGAGGAAAGAGCAAAGAAGAGCCTAGAAGCGTATTATACCTGTAATAGGGCTTTGGGGAAAATTGGGGTCTGTCACCGCATATCATTCACGGTATGTACACCACAGTGAGCCGACGGATTTCAGCTATATGAGTGCTGATGATAAAAGCAGCAAGCAGAAAATAATAGGAAGAGTTCAGAGACTCGCAAGCCTCGGTATATCAGGCGCCGTGAAAATCGCGCTACAAGAAGGATTGCAAATGATCTTTTACTTGAAGCTACCATAAGTATTCGTATCAGGTTTGGGCTCTCCCAAGCCGAGGTGAAAACATCAAACATCTACGGCTTCATCCGGAATAGTAAATGGTTTCACAGACTTTATACAAATCGCTAGATTTACCCAGTCACCTCTGTCTGGAACTCTGTTAGAAAACTTATTTTCGAAGCAAAAAATTGGGCTGCTGTAATCCAACTCATTAACATTTGCTGAGATGGTGCCCAGAATTTTTAAGTGACCTGACTTGATGTCTACTGTAAAAGTCTATGGGAAGAAGATTTGGTATAGTTTTTAAGGCCTCAGTGGGTGTAGAGTGCCGGTGTTCCGTAATTAATATGATTGCAGTGCAACCGGCCACCACACGGTGATCCCATATGGTTCGAATATCTGCCGTGTACATCCAACCTGTTACGTGCGGTTTCGGACCCCATCGCTTACATCCCCTTCCCCTGTTTTACAAGCTTATAGGATGGTTATTGCTTTCCTGGTTCGTCCGTAAGCCTCCGTTTCCAGTCCAACTTTCTTTCAAGAATTATACCCTTGGTATGTAACCTCAATGAAGAGTATAAGCCCCATACCATTTAAAGAGGGAGGCTGAAAAGATGGATAGGTGATCAGAGCATGCTTTCATTTTGTTTCCTAACGGGCTATGTTTTGTCCAGACCAGACCAGTGCTGAAATAGTTCAAAAAACCACATCAGTAATTAGTTCTGATCACTAGCTGGCGTCAATTAGTAACACAGAGTAAGCTACGTAAGTATCTCTCCATCTGCTCTTCTCAATGCAGCCGAGGTCTTCCCCTACCTTCACCAGCGGTTACGGTTTCGAATACATACTTTCAGATCTTGATACTTTGCATCCAAACGTACGATAGGGCCTAGCTTATGCAGCTCATCATACCGTCATCTCCGGTACTCACCCTCACAAATGAGTAAAGGATCATGCCTTACATTTTCTGTACAATCTTTCCCTCCAACACTTAAAAGGCCTCTAATTTTTCGAGGCTATAACGATGAGGGCAACGAAATCGCCGATCATGATTTTTTGTGGTCATGAAGAAGGATGCTCTTAGGTGTGCCCCAAGCGCTGATTGAAAATGTTTTTGATCGCCTCTTTGCAGCTCCTTAAACCCTTTAAAAATTTAATTATCTTTCAAATAAAAATATGGATACGGATGGGTGATATTAGCATTGGCTCCTCTGCTCCAAACTTTACATTGCTGATACAAGGTTTGATTGCATAGAACTGTTACTCTTCGCGTCGGCAATCTACAAACGTCCATTGGGGCATTCGCATATTTTGGGGTGTTCATGAACATTTAGACTCAGAAACCATGAGCTACCCAGTTCATCATTTTTTCAAGAAATCCAACGGAATCCTTGTTAAGGGTAAGAACTAAATAATTGTCTCGCGGCACCAAACCGGTTGACCTAGCAATCGTTAGGTGAAGCGATCCATTAAAGCACTTGCCGGAATTTTTTAAATGTGGTTGTGTCTAAGTGTAGTCACTTTCTCATATTTTGTAATGTTACACACACAAATGCACAAATNCAATCGTTAGGTGAAGCGATCCATTAAAGCACTTGCCGGAATTTTTTAAATGTGTTTGTGTCTTATTTAAAGGCAAGTTAATAAGTGGTAGTGTAACTAAATGTAGTCACTTTCTCATATTTTGTAATGTTACACACACAAATGCACAAATTTGGTGCAATTCACTCCCCGAGACATCATCAAAACAATCGATTTCTGCTATTAATTTTTCTTCTAAGTGTTTCATTTGTATTGTCTTAACATTTTCTGTTTCTTAACATCTGCGTTTCTCAAAACAATTGCGAGAATTCATTTGTTAGCTGTTTTCACACAAACCTACATACTTAAAACACAATAAACTTGTCATCGTCAGCACGAAATACCAAGGCACACACACACATTCAGCAAAGGAGACGTACGAAAAAAATAAATAAAATAAAAAAACATCAAAGAGCATACTCGTAAACCCCAGCTGAGCATCTGAGATTCTTATAATAAAAAAAACACACACAAATCGTGAAATAGCCAAACTAGCTGCAAGTTAGCGTTTATTTATTTTTACATTTGTATTTGTATTTACATATTCTTTTTCCTTGTTTTATACTTTCTGCTCAATGAAGTGTTTCATTATTAACGCCATGACACTTTTTTATTGCATTTTGATTTGATATTGTGATGATTATGACAAATATGGTTTCGATGGTGATTATGAGTGTATGAAAGTCATAAATAAAGAAAAGAAGACTTCCATAGATTGCTTGAATTAGTTACTTTATTTTTAGTTTCTAGCGGCAATTACTACTCTCCCCTTCGTTAGTTTACTATTTAGAGCAGCATTTTATGTGGTCAATATAAATTAATAGTTTATCTATAAAGATTTGAAGGCGAAGTGCTTCTGGGGGACATAGCTAATGAAAGCTGCTCTGGAAGAACTAGAACAAACGCATTTTATGCAACAAACGACAGAATGATAAACATATCGTCGCCTATATAAAAGATGGTCGTATGTTACTTTCGGCTGGTTTTGGCAAATCGCGATTGCACTTTGGAATGCAATTTCTCAAAAACGCGATGATAAATTTTCTCTAAAGTCTCGAAGAAAGCTACTAGTTCACGAAGTTGTTAAATTATTTTATTTTGTTGCTTATTGTTAATATTTTCGAGTTTATGAACGATTTTCTTTAGTCAAATTCCCGATCAAATTTTAGTCAGTATCTCGGAGATTAAAGCAGATATCCAAAAACTGAATCGAAAGGTCTTACTGTAAAATATATAACTCATCTATAACTAAAGATTGTCAAAATGGTACTCACTAAAATCTTTTATCCAGGTTCGACGGCTGAGTGGTAGATCGACCTAAATCTCGGCAGCCAGTTCGACCCTATCTCAGAAAACTTTTGCACGAACGCACAACTTCAGAATTTGATTGAAAAACGTCCTATCTTAGAATTTGGTTAAAGAAACCCCTATTTCAGAATCACTATTCCATATAAAATTTTTCTGAGATAGAGCGCATTGGAACTGGATGCCGAGATATGAAGGTCGATTTCGGATGAGACTCCCTTCTTTTGATGACGACCACGGCAAACGTATAAATGACTATGATTTGAGGGTAAATATACACCTGGGACATCCGGATCCTTAATGGGAAGGTGCCTCTGCCCGGCTGGTTTATGTTCTCGACAATACAAAGGCTGACATTCCCACCATCTAAGAAATGCGACGGACGGGGCAAGGCAGTTGTCATATAAAGTAGCGCAAATTCGGTGATGTATTTGTGGTGGAAGGGAGACTCCGTCGCCGAGTACTGGCGTTCACCCCGTAGTACGAACGTTAGCAACAATCCCCACCAAATCGAGATTCTACAACATCTCGCTCATCTGTGCCCATGCCCCGTCAGAAGAGAAGGACGAGGCGTCCAAGGATCTCTGCTCTGAGCGCTTGGAGAGCACACACTGTCTGAAAATTGAGCCTGTACGACGAATCGTCTGATAACGCGCTGAGGCTGATCAATTTCGCTGAGCCCGAAAAATCGTAGTATGTAGTACTGGAGTGCAGCATAAAAAGATGCATCCAGCTATATGGCCGTCTCCAGATCGAAAAACGAGTAACCAAATCGATCATGTTGTGATAGACGGAAGGCACGCTGTGTTTATTCGTCACTCGAATCTCACAGCTGCTCTCAGACTGCACCCTTCAACAAACCAATATACGCAAGCAGTGCAACCACATTTCTCGCTCATTAAGTACCACCGCCGAAGAAATAGTCGGATTTCAGCGAGCCTTAAAGAACAACTGATACGATGAGGAGTGTCAAGAAGCTGTGTAAAATGCGCCTGTGTAAAATGACGTTGAGCAATACCATCAGCTCCGTCAGAATTTGGAAGGATCTCTCCGAGCGGTTTGATATCAAAAGAGGTTTCAGACATGGTGACTCCCTTACATGTGATTTCTTTAATCTGATGTTGGAGAAAATAATAAAAGCCGAAGCACTGAATCTTTTACATGTTGGATAAGGAAGCAAAGCGATTGGGTCTGGTGGTTAACGAGGATAAAACTAAGTATCTCCTGTCATTAGACTAAATGGCCATAGATACAAATTTGGAAAAGTAGACGACTTCATTTATTTGGGAACCAGCATTAACACCGATAATAATGTCAAAATCGAAATCCAACGCAGAAACACTTTTACCAACAGGTGCTGCTTTGGACTGAGCAGGCAATTCAAGAATAAAGTCCTCTCTCGGCGTACGAAAACCTCCCACTCTTTAAGTCGCTCATCATCGCTCAACATCCGATGAGGCGGCTCTTGGAGTATTCGAGAGAAAGATTTTGCCGAAGATTTACTGGCCTTTACGCACTGGACGATGGAACGATGAGCTGTATGAGCTTTTCAAGGACATAAACATCGTGCAGCGAATTAAAATACAGCGGCTATCTTGGCTATAACGGTTGAACGGAAACCGACGCTCCGGTTCTAAAAGGATTCAACTCAGTATCCGCTGATGGCGGCAGAGAAAGAGAGAGGCCACCACTGCGATGGAAAGACCAAGTGGAGAAGGACTTCGTTTTTTCCTTTTTAACTCACAAAAGAGGAAGTGAAAAATGATTGCTCTTGAATTAAGTTGTGATGAGAAGGAAATTGAAAATTGTATACCTCAGTGAGTAATTATTGTGAACTCTGCTTCTACTGCCAGTCGACATTCCCAATGGGAGGTGTTAGTTTTTCTTTATTGAAAATATCAGCTATGAATAAGATACTAACTTCCAAGACTCTTCAAGGCCTGCCATAAACCCTTTTGCGACCTTAAATTATTTATAGCTGTTTTCACATTCAGTTACTGCTCACGGCCGTCAGTTTAATTTCAATTGGGCGCAGAGTCGCCAATGAACTTTATAAAGGAGGGGATGGGGGTTAATGAGGCAGCTTAACTTCAAATTTTTATGGATTTGTATATAAAAAAAATTTTAATCTGATTCTAAAGAGGTCTTACCGCCTTGTTAAACATTGAGAGCAGTTGACTATTCAATTTTAAAAGTCTATATGAGATCACATTTCCTAACAAAATCAACTAAAATTTACCACATTAAATGTCTGTTTATAATCCTTTTTTTTCGAATACATTTAACCTAATTAATTTTATTTTATTTTATTTTTTTTTATAAAAATGTATGTACATAAATGGTACTTATGCACATGCATATGTGTACGGTGATTTAAGTATATAGGTTTTGGTTTACCATTTAGTTCAATAAATAGATGTATATTAAGTTGGAGAGCATTTTTTAGAGTACGAAATAAAAAACATAAAAAGACACTCCCTTTCCGCTGTCCTCATTAAAAACAAAAAGTTTGCAAATTGTAAATACTTAACTAAAAAAAACCAAAACAGAATCCATCCAAAGACCTTTATTTCGCTACCAAACCATAAACTCAAAATTATTGGAAGTCATAAGAAAAAGCAGAAAAATCTTTAAAGGATAACATTTTTCTACTAAATAAAAGAATGCAACAGAACTACGTAATATCTTTACATATACATTCAAGCACTACCTACTAACAAGAATATATGTTCACATACATACTTATTTTCAACGAAATATCGACTTGTAAATAAGTGCTTGTGACATTGCGAAATTACCACAAAAAAATAAAAAATTACACGAAAATCCATTAAGTGTAAATCTTGCGCTTTCATCTGTCTCAAAACTCATGTGAATGCTGGAATATACAACAACGCCTTTGTATATAATAAACTCATATAATAATCGTACTCGTTACCTACCCACGAATAGGACTCGCATTAAACCTTGAATGATAAAGTAAAAAAAAAAAATATTTGCGTTTATGGTTCTTAGAAGATTTCTTGTTCGTTTGTTGGCCTACGAGTAGCCGAGTGATCATATTTAATTTTGTTTGTGTCATTTGATACTTGGTACCACGGAGGAAAAAAGCTGCGTTGTGTATTGAAATTTTTTTTTTAAGTGTTGCTTAAAAAAAGCAGAATGAGATATTCGATATGTATAAAAATCGAAAAAGTTTGTTGAGGAACATAACTAATAGGCGTGTTTTTTAGCACGCATACGTTTCTACGCTTAAAAGTTGTATGGAGCTATAAGCGACAAACTTTATGTGCACATATGAATAGTTGTCGATAAAATCAAGATTACTTATTTCTAAAAGCAAATTTTCGGTGCTTATTTTTTTTACACGTCAAGCGTAGATATAAAAAAAAAACACGGCTATTATGTTTTGTTTAATACATATGTAAACAAGGGTTTAGCCAAAAAACAAATATCAGGTCATGCATATTCATACATATTTGTGCATATTTACATGCACTGGTGAAAAATTACGTAACTTGAAACTGAAAATAAATACAAAAAAAAAATAAAAATTTATTTTAAAAAAAACTGTTACTTTTTATATTGCATTTTCAAAACATCTCTTACAGCTGTAAATAACTCTTAACCCTTTGTTAATTGTGCCTGGACTACGCTCATGTTACCAAACGTAATATAATTTTAGACAAATCACGACAAACATATTCACACATTAAATCATAACTCATCGCCGTACCTCTTTGAATGAACCCTTCCAACTAAATATGACTGACGTAGGTATCTAAGTATAGTATAAAGTATGTACCAAAGCTGCGTTGGTAGGCATTCAGGCATATACTTTTACTAATAAATATATATTTACTTACGATCAGAAATACATATTTATAAAGTCATCAGCAGAGATTGTAAAAAAAAAATAATAATTTGTATAATTTATATTTGAATTTTATTTTTATAGCGCTAAAATAAAAGTTAAAGTATGTGTGATACAACATTTTTGGAGCAGAAAATAACACTTAACTTTTGCTTTTAATTTGTTAGACATTCATAATAAAATGTTGAAAAATCCTGCAAATTTCTCAAAAAAAAACTCCTAAAAAATTTCTAATTAATCCCAAATAACTCCGCATAACGCCGAAAAAAGGTCGAAACATCTCGAAAGTTTTCGTAAGGCCACTCACAATTCCGAAAATCCCGAAAATAAAACGCAAATTTTTATCATATATTTGGAGCAGCAAGTAACAGTTCAAATCGTTAATAATTTCGAATAATATCCGAGTAGTATTTGCCTTTAATTGGTCAGACATTCATAACAAAACATCGAAAGATCCTGAAAATTTCTCAAATAAAATCCCTAATAATTTCTATTTAATTTATTAATTTAATTTATTAATTTATTTAAAATCGCGAAAATTTTTGAAGGGTCCCTTTAGGTCGTGAAAAAGGCCCGAACATTTTTCGTCCAAATCCAAACCAAACAAAATACCCGAAAAATCTCAAAAGCTTTCAAAACTGTAAACACGGAAATGTCAGAAAGTTTAGAAAAAATCCGCGGAAGAAAGGTCTTAATAATTTCTATTGAATCACGGCAAACCCCGAAAGATCTCGTCAGTTCCGAATAAACCCGGCAAGCTTTCAAGTGATTCTGAACTCCCAAAATACGAAGTATATCGAAATTCCAAAAACAAATCCCGATGAAATCCCAATAGATTCACAAAAAATTAAGTACGGAAACTTCCGAAAATTCCAACGATCCCGAAAATACCTCCAAAATCTTTAACTATTCTAAGGAAATTTTTGAATTAGTCCCGAACAATTCTTTAAATCTCGGCAAGTGCCGAACGGTCCCGTTAATTCCGAAAAAAAAAGACGAAAAATACCGGAGAATTTTCGAGTGATCCTTCTTCTTCTTCTTATTTGGCGCTGTAACCGCCTAAGCGATTTTGGCCGAGTCCAAAAC